>NW_027601486.1:0-139868 GCF_053455715.1 Rhinoraja longicauda | reverse complement strand
TGCAGGAGCCGGCAGGGGTAACTTTGTCAGCGACTGTTTGCATACCTTGCGTATGCAAGCAAAGAATTTCACTGTGCCTGGTCACATGTGACAATAAAGTATTCCATTCCATCCCGACTCATTTGGAGTATTGCGTGCAGTTCTGGTCGACCCATGTCAGGAGGGATGTGGAGGCTTTGGAGAGGGTGCAGAGGGTATTTAGCACAATGATGGCAGGACTAGAGGGTATTGGTTACAAGGAGAGATATCTACCCCTCTCTCCCCGCAGCCCTCCGTCTCCCTTCCGCCCTCTCTCCCCCTCCGCCCACTCTCTCCCCCTCTCTCTCCCCCTCTCTCTCCCCCTCTCTCTCCCCCTCTCTCTCCCCCTCTCTCTCCCCCTCTCTCTCCCCCTCTCTCTCCCCCCCTCTCTCTCCCCCTCTCTCTCCCCTCTCTCTCCCCCCCTCTCTCTCCCCCCTCTCTCTCCCCCCCCTCTCTCTCCCCCCCTCTCTCTCCCCCCTCTCTCCCCCCCCCCTCTCTCTCCCCCCCTCTCTCCCCCCCCTCTCTCTCCCCCCCTCTCTCCCCCCCCTCTCTCTCCCCCCCTCTCTCTCCCCCCCTCTCTCACCCCCCCTCTCTCTCCCCCCTCTCTCTCTCCCCCCTCTCTCTCCCTCCCTCTCTCTCCCCCCTCTCTCTCCCCCCCTCTCTCTCTCCCCCCCTCTCTCTCTCCCCCCTCTCTCTCCCCCCCTCTCTCTCCCCCCCTCTCTCTCCCCCCCTCTCTCCCCCCCCCTCTCTCTCCCTCCCTCTCTCTCCCCCCCTCTCTCTCTCTCCCCCCCCTCTCTCTCCCACCCCCCACTATCCACTCTCTCTATGTTTGCAGGACATGGACACAGCGAGGAAGAAGCTCCAGGAGATCTACAGCGAGCGGATGCTGGTGCTCGACCTGGTGCCCCAGCTCATGAGCCAGACCACCCGCGAGGCCCGCAAGGACTGCCTGACCCCACGGATAACCAAGGATCTGTCCGAGGTCCGGGACGTTAATGTGATGCCGCCCCTCACGGCTGCCGGCCCCTACAGCTACGGTAAGGCCAGAGGTCAGGGGTCGGCCCGCGGTGGGTCAGCTTACACGAAAGGTCGGGGGTCAATCAACAGGGCGGCTTGAATCATAGGTCAGGGGTCAGACGAGGGTGACAACCGAATAGCGGGCTGGTGGATGGCTGGAGCCAAGGGTCACCAGTCCTAGGAGAGGTCAGGGGTCAGGCGATTATGTGAGATGTTGATCGGACATTATTCCGCAGAGTGGCCTCCATCGCAGGGTCAAAGGGCGCAAAGGTAGTGCTGCCGCCTTACGGTGCCAGAAACCCTGATTCGTCCCTGACTGCAGGTGCTGTTTGTACGGAGTTTGCACGTTCTCTCCGTGACCTGCGTGGGTTCTCTCCGGGGTCTCCGGTTTCCTCCCACACTACAAAAAACATACAGGTTTGTAGGTTAATTGGCTTCAGTAAAATTGTAAATTGTCCTTGGTGTGTGTAGGATCGCGTCAATGTGCGGGGATCGCTGGTCGGCGCGGACTCGGTGGGCCGACTGGCCTATTTCTGTGCTGTATCTCTAAACTAAGCTGAACTAAAAGGTTACTGGCCATATCTCGGGCTGAGAGGTTCATAGAAACATAGAAACATAGAAAATAGGTGCAGGAGTAGGCCATTCGGCCCTTCGAGCCTGCACCGCCATTCAAAATGATCATGGCTGACCATCCAGCTCAGTAACCTGTACCTGCCTTCTCTCCATACCCCCTGATCCCTTTAGCCACAAGAGCCACATCTAACTCCCTCTTAAATATAGCCAATGAACTGGCCTCAACTACCTTCTGTGGCAGAGAATTCCACAGATTCACCAATCTGTGTGTGAAGAAATGTTTTCTCATCTCGGTCCTAAAAGACGTCCCCCTTATCCTTAAGCTGTGACCCCTGGTTCTGGACTCCCCCAACATCGGGAACAATCTTCCCGCATCTAGCCTCTCCAACCCATTAAGAATTTTATATGTTTCTTTAAGATCCCCCCTCAGTCTTCTAAATTCCAGCGAGTACAAGCCCAGTCTATCCAGTCTTTCTTCATATGAAAGTCCCGCCATCCCAGGGATCAATCTGGTGAACCTTCTCTGTACTCCCTCTAAGGCAAGAACGTCTTTCCTCAGGTTAGGAGACCAAAACTGCACACAATACTCCAGGTGTGGTCTCACCAAGGCCCTGTACAACTGCAGCAGAACCTCCCTGCTCCTAAACTCAAATCCTCTTGCTATGAATGCCAACATACCATTCGCTTTCTTCACTGCCTGCTGCACCTGCACGCTTGCTTTCAATGACTGGTGCACCATGACACCCAGGTCCCGTTGCATCTCCCCTTCTCCCAATCGGTCACCATTCAGGTACAAGATAGTGTTGGTGCACACAGTGATCGCTGGTCGCGTGGACTCGGTGGGCCAAAGGGTCTGTTTCTGCGCTGCGTCTCTAAAGTCTAAAGACCTGAGGTAGAAGGGCCCTGACCCAAAACTTCACCTATCCATGTTCTCCAGAGATGCTGCCTGACCCCCTTCGTCCCATCAAGTCCGCGCTGACCATTGATCACTAGTTCCGTGTTATCCCACTCTCTCCTCTGCTCCCGACACAGTAGGGCCGATTTACGGGGGGCCAACAAACCCAGCACGAGTTTGGAATGTGGGAGGAAACCGGAGCACCTGGAGGAACCCACGCGGTCACAGGGAGAACGTGCAAACTCCACACAAGGAGAGCACCCGAGGTCAGGATCGAACCTGGGTCTCTGATGCTGGGAGGCCGCGCTCTCCTCCACCATTTGCCAGGTTACTCCAGCACTTTGTGTATTTTTGTGTAAACCGCAATCTGGAGTTCCTTGTTTCCGTAAGGGTGGCATGGTGGCACGGCAGTAGAGTTGCAGCCACACAGTGCCAAAGACCCGGGTTCGATCCTGGCTACGGGTGCTGTCTGAACGGAGTATGTACGTTGTCCCCGTGACCTGCGTGGGTTTTCTCTGGGATCTCCGGTTTCCTCCCACACTCCAAAAATGTACAACTTTAGAGTCATAGAGTCATAGAGTCCCACAGCACAGAAAGAGGCCCTTCGGCCCATCGTGTCCGTGCCACCCTTTACCAAACACAGTCTAATTTTAATCCCATTTTCCCTCATTTGGACCGTAGCCCTGAATGTTGTAGCATTTCAAGTGCCCATCCAAATGCCTCTTAAACGTTGTGAGTGTTCCCGCCTCCACCACCACCCCAGGCAGTGAGTTCCAGACTCCAACCACCCTCTGGGTGAAAAAGTTCTTTCTCACATCCCCCGTGAAACCTCCCTCCCCTTACCCTGTATCCATGTCCCCTCGTTGTTGAACCTTCCACCAGTGGAAGAAGTTCCCCGCCATCTACCTTATCTATGCCCCTCATGATCTTGTACACCTCGATTATGTCCCCTCTCAGCCTTCTCTGCTCCAGGGAAAACAACCCCAGTCTGCTCAGTCTCTCCTCATAGCCGAGGCCCTTCATCCCTGGCAGCATCCTGGTGAATCTCCTCTGCACCCTCTCCAAAGCTATCACATCCTTTCTATAATGTGGTGACCAGAACTGTACACAATACTCCAGCTGTGGCCTCACCAGTGTTCTGTACAATTCCATCATTACCCCCCTACTTTTATATTCGATGCCCCGGCTAATGAAGGCCAGTAACCCATATGCCTTTTTGACCACCCTGTCCACCTGTCCTGCTGCCTTCAAGGACTTGTGTACCTGTACTCCAAGGTCCCTCTGTACCCCTGTCTTCCCTAGGGTCCTTCCATTCATGGTGTACTCCCTCTCCAAGTTATTTCTGCCAAAGTGCATCACCTCGCACTTTTCAGGATTAACTTTGTAGTAGGTACATTGGCTTGGTGTGCTTGTAAATTGTCCCGAGTGTGTACGGGATATTGTAAGTGTGCGGGGACCGCTGGGCGGCACGGACACACTGGGCCGAAGGACCTGTTTCCACGCTGTATGTCTTAACTAAACTAAACTGATCCACATGTTGGTGGTGAAGGTTGACGCTTGCTGTGAAACCCCCGCTTACCACCCTGGTGTATCTCTGTGTGTGGTTTTGTTTGTACTGTTGGCCACCTCTGTCTGTACCGACTGACTCCCTTCTTGCCATCAGCTTGTGAGGCAGCCATCAGCAACGCCAAAACCACCACAGTGAACGCCAAAATACTGCGAGAGAAGAGCGAGAAGTTAATAGAGGAAACAGTCAACCTGACCAAGGCTGCCCAGAAATCAGTGAACGATGGGCTGACTCAGAAAATGGCCGAGAGCGTGTCCATGATGGTAAGAGCAGTGGGACCAGCAAACGTGTACATCTTTGGGAGTGTGGGAGGAAACCGGAGATCTTGGAGAAAACCCACGCAGGAGAACGTACAAACTCCGTACAGACAGCACCCGTAGTCGGGATCGAACCCAGGTGTCTGGCGCTGTGAGGCAGCAACTCTACCGCTGCACCACTGTGCCTTTGCTTCAGAATGTTTTTCTTTGCCATTTCTTTAAGAATAAGGGGTAGGAGGAAAAACTTTTTCAGTCAGAGAGTTGTAAATCTGTGGAATTCACTGCCTCAGAAGGCCAATTCTCTGAATGCATTCAAGAGAGAGCTAGATAGAGCTCTTAAGGATAGCGGAGTCAGGGGGTATGATCAGCCATGATCACTTTGAATGGTGTTGCTTGCTCGAAGGGCCGAATGGCCTCCTCCTACTCTTACTGTCCATTGTCTATCACCGTCTGTGCATTCCACCCAAATTTTAAACTGGGGTGTGTTTTAATGTGAGGGAGCTGCTAGCGGGGATGGAAGCCAGGGGTGTGACTGTCTTTGGGTCAGGCCCTGCCTGATTTAACTGCTCTCTCTATCCGTCCCACAGCAACACATGGAGGTCAGTTCCGGTGAGACGAGGGCCAGCATTAACCGGGCAAAGCGCTGGTACAATCAGATGGAGCTGGCCAACGGAGTGACTCTGGTAGGTGGATGGTCACAGTGGGGACACAAGAATCTGCAGACGCCGAAAGTCTGAGCAAAAATCAAAGTTTGAGCGAGGGACTTCGCAGGTCAGGCAGCATCGAGTCATACAGTGTGGAAACAGGCCCTTCGGCCCAACTTGCCCACACCGGCCAACATGTCCGTACTACACTAGTCCCACCTGCCTGCGTTTGATCCATATCCCTCCAAACCTGTCCTATGCATGTAGTGCAAAATACTAGTGCAAAAGAAAAAACAAGTCCTTAGTCCACCTAACTCAGAATCTAGCTCAGAATCACCATTGACAGCCTCTTCGTCTGAAGACAGGTTCCGACCTGAAAGGTCACCTATTCCTTTTCTCCAGATGGTTCAGGCGCCTGTCTTTGGTTGCATCGAGAACTAAAGGTTTGCCTTTTGCACGAGTTTACTTTATTTTATTTTAGGGATACAGTGGGAAAACAGGCCCTTCGGCCCACTGAGTCCGCACCGGCCAGCGATCCCCGCACACGAACACTATCCTGCACACGCTGGGGACAATTTACACTTATAGCAAGCAAATTATCCTGCCAACCTGTACGTCTATCGATTGTGGGAGGAAACCGAAGATCTCCTAGAAAACCCACGGGGAGAATGTACAAACTCCGTACAGACAGCAAGCATAGTCAGGATCGAACCCGGGTCTCTGGCGCGGTGAGGCAGCAGCTCTACCGCTGAGCATCGAGGTTAACAACTTATTGATATTTTGTTGATGATATTAAATATTGATTGTTATTGTTTACAGGTTTGTTAAGCAGGTAAGAGTTTCAATGTTCGGTACATTTGACAATTAAACACCCTTGTCTCTTGACAGGGTCCAGAGACCACCCTGCACCTGGAGACACGGGAACGCCTGGACAGGCCACTGGTCAAGGTCTTCCAACGCCATCCAGGGACCCAACTGACCGAGGCAGCCACACTCGTCAAGGTAGGTAGTCCAGGTTTGTTTAGAGAAACAGCGTGGAAACTGGCCCTCCATGTCCTAGTCGGTCAATACCCATTCACATTAGTTTAGTTTAGTTTAGTTTGCTTTAGAGATACAGCGTGGAAACAGGCCCTTTCGGCCCACCAGGTCCGCGCCGACCACCGATCCCCACACATTAACACCACCCTATATCGACTACGGACAATTTTTTTACATTTACCAAGCCAATTAACCTACAAACCTGTACGGCTTTGGAGTGTGGGAGGAAACCGAAGATCTTGGGGAAATCCCACGCAGGTCACGGGGAGAACGTACAAACTTCATACAGACAGCGCCCGAGGTCAGGATCGAACCCGGGTCTCCGGCGCTGCATTCACTGTAAGGCAGCAACTCGACCACTGCGCCACCGTGCCGCCCTATGTTATGTTATGGTTTAATGCTTTGGCTAATGTTGCCGAGAAAGCAAGTTTAGTTTAGGGAGACGGCGTGGAAACAGTTCCTTCGGCCCACCAAGTCCACGCCGACCATCAATCACCCGTTCACAGCAGTCCTACGTTATCCCTTTTGCATCCACTCCCTACCCACCATGGGCAGGTTTACAGAGGGCCAATTAACTTGCAAACCCGCGATTCTTTGGGATGTGGGAGGAAACTGGAGCACCCAGAGGAAACCCACTTGGTCACGGGGAGAACGTGCAAAATGCGTGCAGACCTATGAACTACGCAGGGCTGTTTTGTTGCCTCAAGTAAGAATGTAATTGTTACTCTGGCGTTACAAAGGACAATTAAACACTCATGACCCTTGAATCCAGTGTAATGGGCCGCCGAGTATAATAATAATAATAATAATGCATTACATTTATATAGCGCTTTTCTAAACACTCAAAGACGCTTTACAGGGTTTACTAAAATATAGAAAATAAAATAAATAGATAAATAAGTAAACTAACAGTAAAGGAAAAAGAAGGTGAGGTGACGGTCAGTGGTTGAAGGCAGTGCTGAACAGGTGAGACTTCAGTGATGTTTTGAATGTGGTGATTGAGGAGGAGTCTCTGACGGTTTGGGGTAGTGAGTTCCAGAGGGTGGAGCAGCGATGGAGAAAGCCCTGTCCCCCCAGGATCTGAGTTTGGTCCGGATGGGGGGGGGACAGGAGATTGGCAGCAGCAGAGCGGAGGGTGCAGGTGGGAGTGTGTCTGTGGAGGAGGTCAGTCAGGTAGGATGGGACCAGGTTATGGAGGGCTTTGTAGGTCATGAGGAGGATTTTGTACTGGATTCTCTGGGGGATGGGGAGCCAGTGGAGCTTGTAAAGGACGGGGGTGATATGGTCACGGATCGGGGAGTGGGTGAGTAGACGGGCAGCGGAGTTCTGGATGTATTGGAGTTTATTGATGATTTTTGAGGGTGAACCATAGAGGAGGCTGTTGCAGTAGTCCAGACGGGAGGTGATGAAGGCGTGGATGAGGGTTTCTGCAGCTGTGGAGGAGAGGGATGGACGGAGACGGGCAATGTTTTTGAGGTGGAAGAAGGCTGTCTTGGTGATGTGTTTGATGTGTTTGTCGAAGGAGAGGGTTTGATCAAAGATGATTCCAAGATTCCGGATGTGAGGGGAGGTGGATACTGGGAAACCGTCAATATTGAGGGTGAAGTTGTGGGTGGATTTGGTGAGGGTTTTTGGTCCAATGATGATGATTTCAGATTTGTCGCAGTTAAGTTTGATGAAATTGAATTGAAGCCAAGATTTTATTTCAGTGATGCAGTGTAAAGAAGGAACCCAGCGTAGGGGGGGGCTGAGGACAAAGTTGGGACTATAATGATTACTTTATTACTCATCGCGACAAGCAGCATCCCTGGAGAGAAGGAATAAGCAACGTTTCAGGTGGAGACCCTTCTTCGGTCATCAGACCTGCCTGGAGGGTCTCGAACCAAAAAGTCGCCCATTCCTTCTCTCCAGAAATGCTGCTCGTCGCGCTGAGTTGCTCCAGCTTTTTGTGTCCATCCTCGGTTCAAACCAGCATCCGCAGTTCCCTCCTACACACAAATATTTTATAACACTGTCAGTGCCCTATGCATGGCGAGCCTTTGCATATTTTGTGTATGGAGTGCGGAACAAAGGATTACACTGTACCTAGAATGAATGAATGAATGAATACTTTATTGTCCCATGTGACAAGTCACAGTGAAATTCTTTGCTTGCGTACTCAAGGTATGCAAAGAGCCGCCGCATAAAGGGCGCTGACAAAGTTACAAAGTGCCCTGTGCCAGGTCCTGCTTTGTTCTCCCCCCCCCCCCCCCCCCCTCGCCCCTCACGGCGGTCCCCCCACACCGGGTCCTCCTTTGTTCCCGGCGGCGCGCCCTCCTGTTCTTACGTGGCCCGTCCTCGAACGCCGGTGTCTTCAACGACCGCCAACCCCGACCCGCGCCCTCATTGACTGCCGCACTGACCTCCATGAGGTCCAGCATAGACACACTGAAAATAGTTGCAGGCGAAGGCCATTCGGCCCTTCGAGCCAGCACCGCCGTTCAATATGATCATGGCTGACCATCCAAAATCAGTACCCCGTTCTTGCTTTCTCCCCATATCCCTTGATTCCGTTAGCCCTAAGAGCTAAATCTAATTCTCTCTTAAAAACATCCAGTGGTAGAGAATTCCACAGATTCACAACTCTCTGGGTGAAAAGGTTTTTCCTCATCTTAATACTAAATACCTGACCCCTTACTCTTAAACTGTGACCCCTGGTACTGGACTACCCCAACATGGGGAACATTTTTCCTGCATCTAGCCTGTCCAATCCCTTAAGAATTTTATCTATTTCTATAAGATCCTCTCTGATCCTTCTAAACTCCAATGAATGTATGTCCAGTCGATCCATTCTTTCATCATATGTCAGTCCCCCCATCCCGGGAATTAACCTGGTGAACCGACGCTGCACTCCCTCAATGGGAAGCTCCCTGAAAAGAATAGCGAGGCTCCGTTGCCTGACTTCTCTGCGGCCTCCTAGAGATTGTACGTGACAAAGTATCATCATTATCCTCTAAGTAGACACAAAATGCTGGAGTAACTCAGCGAGTCAGGTGGCATCTTGGGAGAGAAGGAATGGGTGACGTTTTGGATCGAGACCCTTCTTCTGACTGATGTCAGGGGAGGGAGCGGGAGAGAGATAGAATGTAGTCGGAGATAGTAAAACTAGTGGGAGAACTGGGAAAGGGGAGGGGATAGAGAGGGAAAGCAAGGGCTATCTGAAGTTAGAGAAGTCAATGTTCATACCGATGGGGTGTAAACTACCCAAGCGAATCCAATTTGCACTGGGCCTCACTCTGACAATGGAGAAGGCCCAGGCCAGAAAGGTCAGATTGAGAATGGGAGGGGGACTAAAAGCGCTGAGCCACCGGGAGATCAAGTAGGTTATCATCATCCTGTATCTTGGCTCTCTGTGCCCCTTGGCCATCTAGGGTATCGGCTTGCTGAATGATGCCATGGCAGAGACCAAACGCAACATCAATATGCTGGAGCACGCGAAGAAACAACTGGACGACAACATTCACGACAAAAAAGCCGGATTTCGGATAGACTCGGAGATCGTTCGATTCCGGAAACTGAAAGCGCCGGCTCGGATACTTCTAAATGAATCAGATCCTATGGGCGGCAACTAACTGGAAAAGCCGTGTCCTTGTCAACCTCCGGTGTGCCCTTTTCTATTATTACCTTCAATTAAAAACAATTTAATCACACCCTCCGTCTGCTGGGCAGCTTCTGTGGGTGCTGTTCCAGGGAAACAACTTTGAATGGAAGTAAGGAAGTGCACATGCTGGCTTTCAAAAGGCAGACACAAAATGTCAGGACTCGAGGGCCTGAGCTACAGGGAGAGGTTGAGAGGCTAGGGCTTTATTCCTTGGAGTGCAGGAGCGGTGGTCTTGTAAGGCTGTACAAAATCATGAGAGGAATAGATCAGGTAAACGCACAGAGTCTTGCCCAGGGAATCGAGAACTGGAGGACATGAGTTTAAGGTGAGGGGGGATTTAATGGGAACCTGAGGGGTAACTTTTTACACAAAATGTGGTGGTTGTTTGGAACAAGCTGCCAGAGGAGGTAGTTGAGACAGGTGCTATTGTTTAA
Organism: Rhinoraja longicauda; assembly: GCF_053455715.1. NCBI lineage: Eukaryota > Metazoa > Chordata > Chondrichthyes > Rajiformes > Arhynchobatidae > Rhinoraja > Rhinoraja longicauda. Next base: position 129,785 of record NW_027601486.1, on the reverse strand, counting down.
GAATATCTTTGACAATATATAGATAGGGTAGGTTTAGAGGGATATGGGCCAAATTCAGGCAGGTGGGACTAGTGTGGATGGGGCATGTTGGTCGGTGTGGGCGACTTGAGCCGAAGGGTCTGTTTTCAAGCTATATGACTCCATGACTCTTAAGTGCTGGAGTAACTCAGTGGGTCAGGCAGCATCTCTGGTGAACATACATCGGTGACGTTTTATAGACAATAGACAATAGGTGCAGGAGTAGGCCATTCGGCCCTTCGAGCCAGCACCGCCATTCAATGTGATCATGGCTGATCATTCTCAATCAGTACCCCGTTCCTGCTTTCTCCCCATACCCCCTGACTCCGCTATCTTCAAGAGCTCTATCTAGCTCTCTCTTGAATGTATTCAGAGAATTGGCCTCCACTGCCCTCTGAGGCAGAGAATTCCACAGATTCACAACTCTCTGACTGAAAAAGTTTTTCCTCATCTCTGTTCTAAATGGCCTACCTGTTATTCTTAAACTGTGGCCCCTGGTTCTGGACTCCCCCAACATTGGGAACATGTTTCCTGCCTCTAATGTGTCCAACCCCTTAATAATCTTATACGTTTCGATAAGATCCCCTCTCATCCTTCTAAATTCCAGTGTATACAAGCCTAGTCGCTCCAGTCTTTCAACATATGACAGTCCCGCCATTCCGGGAATTAACCTAGTAAACCTACACTGCACGCCCTCAATAGCAAGAATATCCTTCCTCAAATTTGGAGACCAAAACTGCACACAGTACTCCAGGTGCGGTCTCACTAGGGCCCTGTACAACTTTGGGTCGCGACCCATCTTCAGTGATTGTAGTTGAGCGTTGGGGGGACAAAAGCTGGAAGAGAGGAGGCTCAGGACAAAGATACAAAGTGTAGGAGTAACTTAGTGGGTCAGGCAGCACCTGTGGAGGGAAATGGACAGTCAACATTTCGGGTCTGCTTCCTTCTTCAGATTAGCAGAAATGAGGAACTGCAGATGCTAGTCAATACACAAAAGGACAGTGTTGGAGTAACTCAGCAGTTCAGGCAGCATCTCTGGGGAACATGGAGTCTGAAGGTCTCGACCCGAAAAGTCATCGATCCATGTTCTCCAGCCTGACCTCCTGAAATACTGTCCCTTCTTCAGACTGTTGGAATAGAGAGTAGATGGTAGAAAGAGATGAGGGGAAGGGGTGGAGCAAGTGCTGGCAAGTGTGGGTGGATTCAGGTGAGGAGAGGTTGATTGCCAGATTGGTCACATGGGGAGGGAAGAGTTGTGAGTGACCAAGACTGGAGATGAAATGAGAAGACAAAAAGGTGCAGATGGAGGGGAAAGTGGGATAAATGTTGAAGAATGATGTGCTGGATGCAGAGTTTGGTCAGGTAGTGTTTAGATTTCAGAGATACAGCACAGAAACAGGACCTTTGGGTTCATGTCAACCATCCATCACCCGTTCACACCATTTCTATGTTACCCCACTTTCTCGTCCACTCCCGACACATTGGAGGACAATTTTACAGGAGCCAATTAACTCACAAACCCCGCAACTGTGGGATGTGGGAGAAAACTGGAAGACACCAGTCTATAGTTTAGAAGAATGAGAGGGGAACCTCATTGAAACATACAGAATAGTGAAAGGCTTAGAGTGGATGTTTCCACTAATGGGAGAGTCCAGGACCAGAGGTCATTGCCCCAGAATTAAAGGACGTTATTCTTGGAAGGAGATGAGGAGAAATATCTTTAGTCAGTGGTGGTGAATGAGTGGAGTTCTTTGCCACAGAAGGCTGTGGAGGCAGAGGATATATTTAAGGCAGAGGTAGATAGATTACAGGTGTCAGAGGTTATGGGGAGAAGGCAGGAGAATGAGGTGAGGAGGGGGAGCTGGATCAGCCATGATTGAATGACGGAGTGGACTTGAATGGCCTAATTCTGCCCCTATCACTTATGATCTTGTAATCTCCACCTATATCCTAGTATAAGAAAATAACTGCAGATGCTGGTACAAATCGAAGGTATTTATTCACAAAATGCTGGAGTAACTCAGCAGGTCAGGCAGCATCTCAGGAGAGAAGGAATGGGTGACGTTTTGGGTCAAGACCCTTCTTCAGACTGCTAATCTGACTGCTAATCTGAAGAAGCAGACCACCTATATCTTTCCTTTGTCCCGCCCCCCCCTGACATCAGTCTGAAGAAGGGTCTCGACCTGAAACGTCGCCCATTCCTTCTCGCCCATTCGACACCAACACCATTGTCAAGTTTGCAGATGACACAACGGTGATCGGGCTGATCACCAACGGGGATGAAACAAACTATAGAGCGGAGGTGCAGAACCTGGCGGACTGGTGCTCGGATAACAACCTGTCCCTAAATACCACCAAGACCAAGGAGCTGATCATCAACTTCCGTAGGTCACATAACGGGGAATATGCCCCGATCTCTATCAACGGGGTCAGTGTGGAGAGAGTGTCCAGCTTCAAGTTTCTGGGCACTCACATTTCGGAGGACCTAACATGGTCCAATAACACTGCTGCGCTGGTCAAGAAGGCACAACAAAGACTGTTCTACTTAAGAACACTGAAAAAGTCTGGTCTACCCCCAACAGCTGCTGACGACCTTCTACCGCTGCACCATAGAGAGCATCCTAACGCATGGAATCCCTGTGTGGTACCTCAGCTGCATGGATGCAGAAAAGAAAGCTCTACAGCGGGTAGTCCTTAGAGCTCAGAGGGCCATCGGAACACAGCTACCAGACTTGGAGGGCATCTACAACACACGATGCCTCAGAAAAGCCACCAGCATCCACAAAGACTCTTCACACCCCTGCAACAGTCTGTTCGAACTCCTTCCATCGGGCAGACGATACAAGGCCTTCTATGCCCGCACCTCCAGACTCAGGAACAGCTTCATCCCCAGGGCCATAGCTGCTATGAACCGGTCCTGCTGAGCCGGATGGCCACAACGCATAGATCAACTTGCACTTTACCCTGTCCAAAACTGTTACAACTGTTCGTTTCGTTGGGTTGCTGCTGTCTAAATTACCTAAATTATTGCATCGTATGGGAGGCGCATTCCCAATCTCGTTGTACCCCTGGGTACAATGACAATAAAGATATATTGTATTGTATTGTATTGTATTGTGATAAATCTTTGCATCTGCTTGGCTGCACCCACGTGGCCGGTGCCGAGCGCGCCTTGACCAAAGGTGGGCGCCTCCTACTACGACTCACCAGCCGCAAGTGCCTGGAAGAAAAATGGCGGGCAGCCGCGCCTCATGCTCGCCGCCCGTAACAAAGATGGCGTCGAGTACTGCTTTCCCCTGAACTACGCATGCGCTGTACCAGTCGCCCGTAACAAAAATGGCGTTGAGAACGGCTCCCGTGCACTGCGCATGTCCTGTGCCCGCCGCCCGTGACAAAGATGGCGTCGCGGAGGACTTTTCCCCCGCACTGCGCAGGCTCTTTGCCAGCACTTGCGGGCTGGTTAGCCCGGATGTGGAGCCCTGCTTTTTGATCTCGGTGCAACCCGGAGCGGGTCCTTTCGGCGGCGGAGCCCGAGTGGAGCAGGTGGGTCCCGGCCGGCCGGCCGGCGGGGAAGGAGGGAGGAGCTGCGCGGGTATCGGGGCCGCATTGGAGGCCGACGGGGGAAGCGGGGCTCGGTGCTCGGGCCCGGGTGGCGGAAAGGAGGGAGAGAGGCCCCGGGCCCGGAGATTACCGTCGCCGTGAGACCCTGAAGCGAGGCCCGCGGCCTACTCGCCTCGACCAGGCCTCGGGTTAACGTGCGACCGCCCGCCCGCCCCCCGATCTCACTGACCCCGCACCTTTAATCGGACTTTCCTGGACTTTATCTTTAGCAGGCAACTGAACCACCCCGTCCACAACTAGAGAGCAGTCCAGACCAACCATCTGCCTCATTGGAGACACTCGCCTCGGACTATCTTTAATCCGACTCCATGTTGCACTAAACGTTATTCCTTAATGCTGTATCTGTACACTAAATGGCACGATTGCAATCATGTTAGTCTTTGCACAGACTGGTTAGCACGCAGCAAAACAACGCTTTTTTTTACTGTACCTTGGTACATGCGATAATAATAAAGTAAATCTACTTTGTATGAAGGAACTGCAGATGCTGGTTTAAACCAAACATGCTGGAGTAACTCAGTGGGACAGGCAGCATCTCTGGAGAGAAGGAATGGGTGACGTTTCGGGTCGAGACCCTTCGTCTGAAGATGGCCATTTGATCTAGAGATGATGCCTTGTCCCACTGAGTTACTCCAGCATTTTGTGTCTTATCTTCAAACTAGATAGACTGGCTTGGGTGATCAAGATCCCACTGTAATTCTTGATAACTTGATTGTCTACAATAATGCATATTTGGGGTGTCGACCAGAAACGTCACCCATTCCTTCGATTGAGAGATGCTGCCTGTCCTGCTGAGTTACTCCAGCATTTTGTGTCCATCTTCGGTTTAAACCTGCACCTGCACTTCCTTCCTACAACATCACCTGTATGAGCATCTCCAGGAGACTTGCTGGCAATGCCTTGTACCTTCTTGTCTTAAGTTGTTGATATAATGACAAAGAACCATGGGCCCAGCACAAACCCCTCAGCCACACTGGTAATCATGGCACTCCAGTTATGGTCATATCCTGGAGGATTCCCTGATCTACCAAGTTTGCACAGGTACATAGATAGGAACGGACCAAACATATGTATGCGGGACTAATGTAGATGGAGCACCATGGTCGGCATGGGCAAGAACATAGATGCAAAATGCTGGCGTAACTCAGCGGGACAGGGAGCATCTCTGGAGAGAAGGAATATGTGAAATTTTGCGTTGAGACCCTTCAGCTGAAGAAAGGTTTTGACCCGAAACATCACATTCCTTCTGTCCAGAGATGCTGCCGGTCGCACTGAGTTACTCCCGCATTTTATTCTATCTTCGGTGTAAATCAGCATCTGCAGTTTCTTCCAACACACCTCAGCATGGGCAAGTTGGGCGCAAGGACCTGTTTCTGTGCTGTATGGCTGACATCTTCAGGAGTTCTGTATGACACCTTGAAAGTTAAAAAGACAGTCTTATCTGATCTTCACCAAACCATCAGCCCTTGCCCTATCCGTATCATTTAGTGCAAGATCAAGTCTGATTAAAGGTAGTTTAAATGTCTCCAACGAAGTAGATGAGAGGGCAGGACCGAACTCTAGTTCGTGTGAGGATGGTTTGGTTGCCTGATAACAGTTGGGGGAAAAACTCCCTGAATCTGGGGGTATGTGCTTGCAAACTAATGTACTTCTTGCCTGAGGGGAGAAGAGGGAGTGACCGGGGTGAGACTGGTCCTTGATTATGCTGGCATCCTAGCCGAGGCAGCTTGAAGTGTGGGTGGAGTCTTAGTTCAGTTTGGAGATACAGCACGGAAACGGGCCCTTCGGCCCGCCGAGTCCGCGCTGACCAGCGATCCCCAAGCACCAACACTATTCTACATACACTAGGGACAATTTACAATTTTACAAACCCTACGAACCTGTACGTCTTTGGAGTGTTGTAGGAAACTGCTGCACCTGGAGAAATCCCAAGCATGTCACAGGGAAAATGTACAAACTCCATACAGACAGCACCCGAAGTCAGGATGGAACCCGGGTCTGTGGCATTATAAGGCAGCAACTCCACAGCTGAGCCACCATGACGCCCATGGCAGGAAGGTTGGCATAGCTGATCCCAAAAATGGCTAGTACCTGCCTTTGTTTTATGCACAACAAGCGGCTTTCCCACCTGGAAGCTACTGGTTATTGTTCACATTTCCCGCGCTTCTCCACCTCCGCTCCACAGTTTCTGAAGCTCGTTGGGGTTATCGCTGCAGTGGGCAGGGGTCTGACTTTCTTTGTCCTTTTCCACAGAATGACCGAGTGGGAGAGCGTGCCTGCAGTCACAGAGTCTCCAGAGATCAAGCTCTTTGGCAAATGGAGCACTGACGATGTTCAGATCAATGATATTTCCTTGCAGGTGTGTGTGTGTGTTACCTCTCTTGCTCTGTTATGTTTAGTTTAGAGATACAGCACGGAAACAGGACATTCGCCCCCCCCCGGAGTCCACACCAACCAGTGATCCCCGCATATTAACTCTATCCTACACACACTAGGAACAATTTACATTTATACCAAGCCAATTAACGTGCAGATCTGTACGTCTTTGGCGCGTAGGAGGAAAGGTCTCTGAGAAAACCCACGTGGTCACAGGGAGAACGTGTAAACTCCGTACACACAAGCACCCGTAGTCAGGATTGAACAGTGAAAGGCCTGGATAGAGTGGATGTGGAGAGGTTGTTTCCACTAGTGGGAGAGTGGGACCAGAGGATCAGAATATAAAAAAGCACCTTTGGAAAGGATATGTGGAGGAATTTCTTTAGCCAGAGAGTGATGAACTGTGGAATTCATTGGCACAGAAGGCTTTGGGGGCCAAGTCAATGGATACTCATTTCCTCAAACCGTCAGAGACTCCTTCTCGCTCACCACTTTCAAAACATCACTGAAGTCTCACCTGTTCAACACTGCCTTCAACCACTGACCGTCGCTTCACCTTATTCCTTTTCTGTTCGTTTATTTATTTATTTTTATGTTTTATCTAATATGTAAAGCGTCTTTGAGTTTCTAGAAAAGCGCTATACAAATGTAATGTATTATTATTTTTAAGGTGGAGATTGATAGATTCTTGATTAATAAGGACATCAGGGTTTAAGGGGAGAAGGCAAGAGAATGGGGTTGAAATGGAAAGATAGATCAGTCATGATTGAATGGAGGAGTAGACTTGGTGGGCCGAAGGGTCTAATTCAGCTCCTATTACTTATGAACTCTTTCGCAATTCTCGGGGACAAATCCATTTCAATAATAACTGGAGACAAGAGGGTGCTTCCTGAACATTAACCCTAATGGGATGCTGGATTCCTTGGGTCAAGTTGCTGGGTTTTGTAAAGCAGAGATTGACAGATACTTGATTAGTACGGGTTTTAGGGGTTATGGGGTGGAGGCAAGAGAATGCATTTGGGAGGGAAAGATAGATCGGCCATGATTGAATTGCGGAGTAGACACGATGGGCTGAATAGCCTCATTCTGCTCCTAGAACATATGAACTTTAACCAGACAAATCCAGCTTTCCTTTGACACCCTTTCTAATCACGTATCTGTGAATCTCCTCTTTAAAATGACCCAATGAATCCACAGCTGTCTGGCAGTGAGTTCCACAGATTCACCACCCTCTGACCAAAGAAATTCCCTCATCTCCTTTCTAAGGTCATAAGGAATAGGAATAGAATTAGGCCATTTGCCCACGAAGTCTACTCCGCCATTCAATCATGGCTGATCTCTCTCACTCCTAACCCCATTCTCCTGCCTTCTCTGCTCCCCATAACCTCTGACACCTGTACTAATCAATGTTCGAAAGGTACATCCCTTATTCTGAGACTGTGCCCTCTGGTCCTAGACTCTCCCACTAGTGGAAACATTCCACATCCACAAGTAGATAGGGAAATCTAGAAGCTATTATTAATGATGTTATAATTGGGCACGTTCAGAAATTCAGGGTAATTGGCAATTATTACTGTTGGTTTTTTGAAAGGGAAATCAGGCATGACCAGATAATTGGAGTGTTTTTGAAGGAGGAAAATCCTTTGTAAAGAACAACTGGGTAATATAATAGGAGTGCTACAGTCAAAGGTCATGGAAAATTAGCAATTGTGAAGGGTATCAGCAGGCTAACAAGAAAGCAGACAGGTGGCAGAGCAGTAGGGCTGCTGCCTTGCAACACCAGAGACCCAGGTTCAATCCTGATTCTGGGTACTGTCTGTACTTTCTGCCTGTGATTACGTGTTTTTTCCCCGGGTGCTCCGGTTTCCTCCCACATCTCCAAAGATGTACAGGTTTGTAGGTTAATTGGCTTTGGTACAAAATTGTAATTTGTCTCTAGCGTGCAGGATAGTGCTAGTGGGTGGGATGATCGCTGGTCAGCGCAGACTCAGTGGGCTGAAGGGTCTGTTTACCACGTGTATCTAAACAAAACAAAAGCGGGTGAAATATTAAGATGTACTGCAGTCAAAGGGGCAATTTACAGAAGCCAATTGGGCGGTTGAGGCAACTACTATCACAACATTTAAAAGGCATTTGGACGGATGCATGGATAGGAAAGGTTTAGAGGGATACTAGACCAAGTTGACCCGTTGGGGCCAAACCTCTCCTGCATTGGTGCAGCACCCTGTCCTCCCCCACTCCCCTCTCTCCTCAACTCCCCTCTCCCTTCTCCCCACCTTCCCCCCTCCCCGCCTTTTAAACTTTAAAATGTGAATAATTAAAAATATATAACCGATTTCAATAAAACTACGTGCATTATCACTAAAGTGACAATGGTGAGTAAGGTGGGCCTAAAATTGTTGCGCTACCGTGTACCGTTTTGGTTGAAATTCAGTCACAAACAAGATAACAAACGAGAGGTTTAGTATATAGATGAGCCAAATGCGAGCAAGTGGGACCAGAGTGGATGGGGCAAGTTGGGCTGAACGGCCTGTTTCTTTGCGGTGACACTGAATCTATGGTTGAGTTCGGTGCTTGACGCCTCCCTCTCTTTTATCCCCCTCCCTCAGGATTATATCGCCGTCAAGGAGAAGTATGCCAAGTACCTCCCGCACAGCTCGGGCCGCTATGCTGCCAAGCGTTTCCGCAAGGCACAATGTCCTATCGTGGAGCGTCTGACCAACTCCATGATGATGCACGGCCGCAACAATGGCAAGAAGCTGATGACGGTGCGCATCGTGAAGCATGCCTTCGAGATCATCCACCTGCTCACTGGCGAGGTAAGCCAGCCCCGCTCCCTCAGCGGATCAATTCACTGACGTTGCACATGATGACGTGTAGCTGCTGGGAGGCACTGTGCCCATGTCTCGCGCTATGCTGTGTACACTGACAAGTGTCCCTATGTGTTGCAGAACCCACTGCAAGCACAGTCCATGTTCCTGCATACAATCCAGTAACATTCTTAACGTAGTAACGAGGACCTGCAGGTAGGCACGAAATGCTGGAGTAACTTAGCGAGCCAGGCAGTTTTGGAGAAAAGGAAGAGGTAACGTTTATGGTTGAGGCCCCTTTTTCATAGTCTGACAAAGGGTCTCGATCCGAAACGTCGCCTGTTCCTTTTCTCCGGGGATGCTTCCCAGCCCGCTGAGTTACTCCAGCATTTTGTGTCTCGAAACAGCTTCATCCCCTCTGTTATCAGGCTTCTGAACTGTTCTTCCATAGACAATAGACAATAGGTGCAGGAGTAGGCCATTCAGCCCTTCGAGCCAGCACCGCCATTCAATGCGATCATGGCTGATCACTCTCAATCAGTACCCCGTTCCTGCCTTCTCCCCATACCCCCTCACTCCGCTATCCTTAAGAGCTCTATCCAGCTCTCTCTTGAAAGCATCCAACGAACTGGCCTCCACTGCCTTCTGAGGCAGAGAATTCCACACCTTCACCACTCTCTGACTGAAAAAGTTCTTCCTCATCTCCGTTCTAAATGGCCTACCCCTTATTCTTAAACTGTGGCCCCTTGTTCTGGACTCCCCCAACATTGGGAACACGTTTCCTGCCTCTAATGTGTCCAATCCCCTAATTATCTTATATGTTTCAATAAGATCCCCCCTCATCCTTCTAAATTCCAGTGTATACAAGCCCAATCGCTCCAGCCTTTCAACATACGACAGTCCCGCCATTCCGGGAATTAACCTAGTGAACCTACGCTGCACGCCCTCCATAGCATAGAGTTGAGGTATAGAGTTTTCACACCTCTAGTTTCTCCCCCCCACTCCCCACCACACTCAATCTGAAGAAGGGTCTCGATCTGAAATGTCGCCTGTTCCTTTTCTCCAGAGATGCTGCCTGACCCACTGAGTTACTCCAGTATTTTGTGTCCATCTTTGGTGTTTACTTGTGTCGGAAGGAACTGCAGATGCTGGTTCATACCAAAGATAGACACAAAGTGCTGAAAGACACAAGGCACCTGCAGAGGGTATGGATAGGTAAACCTTTGCATTGGGGCCCTTCAAAAAGGAATTGCAAATGCCAATTTACAAATAAAAAAGATACAGGAGTGCTGGAGTAACTCAGCATGTCAGGCAGCATCTCTGGAGAACATGGATAAATGACCCTTTGGGTTGTGACCCTTCTGCCAACCCCATGTTTCACGTCGGGACCCTTCCTCAGATTATTACTTTCACCACTCTCAGGCATTCCAGGTGCTCCCCATCTCTCGGTGAGAAAGTGCCCACTCAGACCATTTTTAAATTGAAAGATGCAGCATGGAAATGGGCCCTTTGCCCCACTGAGTCCAAAGAAGGGCCCCGAACCAAAACGTCACCTATCCCATGTTCTCCAGAGATGCTGTCTGACCTGCGGAATTACTCCAGCAGTTTCTGACCATCTCCAGTAACAATCTTGCTGTATATTATGGCATACTCATACTTGAGTACAAGCTTGAAAGATAGTTTACACTGAGGCAGTACACAAGAGTCGCCACGTTTCCAGTGACATTTTGTGCCCGTCAAGTGTAAGAAAATAACTGCAGATGCTGATACAAATCGAAGGTATTTATTCAGTTATTAAATATGTTAGTCTGGCACCCCTGACACCCTTACTAATCAACGATCTGTCAATCTGTACCTTATAAATACTGAACGACGGTCACCACACTGTGTGGCAATAAATTCCACAGATACACCGCCCGCTGATTAAAATAATTCCTGCTCTTTTTTTTAAAGTGCATCCTTTTATTCTGAGGCAGTCCCCTCTTGTCCTAGACTCTCCCACTGGATGAAGCATCCTCTCCACATCCACTCTATCCAGGTCTTTCACTATTCAGTAAGTTTCAATGAGGTCCCCCTCATCCTTCGAAACTCTAGCGTGTACAGGCCCAGTGCCCTCAGACGTACAACATACGTTAACCCAATCATTCCTGGGATAATCGTGTATTGGAGATGTAGTTTCGTACTGATGAAAGGGGTGGCGCAGCGGTAGAGTGCTGCCTTTCAGCGCCAGCGGCCCAGTTCGAACCTGTCGGCGGGGGCTGTCTGTACGGAGTTTGTGCATTCTCCCCATGACCTGTGTGGGTTTTCTCCGGTTTTCTCCCATGCTCCAAAGACATACACAGGGATCAAGGTTAATTGGCTTGGTGTAATTGTCGAATGTCCCTAGTGTGCATAGGATGGTGTTTGTGTGCAGGGATCGATAGTTGGCGCGGACTCAATAGACAATAGGTGCAGGAGTAGGCCATTCGGTCCTTCGAGCCAGCACCGCCATTCAATGTGATCATGGCTGATCATTCTCAATCAGTACCCCTTTCCTGCCTTCTCCCCATACCCCCTGCCTCCGCTATCCTTAAGAGCTCTATCCAGCTCTCTCTTGAATACATTCAGAGAATTGGCCTCCACTGCCTTCTGAGGCAGTGAATTCCACAGATTCACAACTCTCTGGCTTGATTGTAATCTCCGTTCTAAATGGCCTACCCCTTATTCTTAAACTGTGGCCCCTTGTTCTGGACTCCCCCAACATTGAGAGCATGTTTCCTGCCTCTAACGTGTCCAACCCCTTAATAATCTTATACGTTTCGATAAGATCCTCTCTCATCCTTCTAAATTCCAGTGTATACAACCCTAGTCGCTCCAGTCTTTCAACATATGACAGTCCCGCCATTCCGGGAATTAACCTAGTAAATCTACGCTGCACGCCCTCAATAGCAAGAATATCCTTCCTCAAATTTGGAGACCAAATCTGCACACAGTACTCCAGGTGCGGTCTCACTAGGGCCCTGTACAACTGTAGAAGGACCTCTTTGCTCCTATACTCAACTCCTCTTGTTATGAAGGCCAACATTCCATTGGCTTTCTTCATTGCCTGCTGTACCTGCATGCTTCCTTTCAGTGACTGATGCACTAGGACACCCAGATCTCGTTGTACATCCCTTTTTCCTAACTTGACACCATTCAAATAATACTCTGCCTTCCTATTCTTACCACCAAAGTGGATAACCTCACACTTATCGGTGGGATGAAGGGCTTGTTTCTGTATCTCTAAACTAAACTAAACTGATGTGTACCCGATGGGACATACTGTGCCGTGTACACTGACAGTGTCTCTGTGTTGCAGAACCCATTGCAAGTGCTGGTGAACGCCATCATCAACAGCGGGCCCCGAGAGGACTCCACTCGTATCGGGCGCGCTGGCACCGTGAGGAGGCAAGCTGTCGACGTGAGCCCACTGCGGCGCGTTAACCAGGTACGGTGCAAGAGCAGGGTGCTGCCTGTGGGAAACTCTGTGCTGTGAAGGCACCTCCTGTGCGGTGGGGTGATCGCTCCAGACTAAAGGGCGGCACGGTGGCGCAGTGGTAGAGTTGCTGCCTTGCAGCGCTGGAGACCCGAGTCTTCGGTTTCCTCCCACGCTCCAAAGACGTGCAGGTATGTAGGTTAATTGGCTTGGTGTATGTGTAAAATTGACCGTAGTGTCTGTAGGATAGTGTTAATGTACAGGAATCGCTGGTCGGTGCGGACTCGCTGAGCCGAAGGTCCTGTTTCCACACTGTATCTCTCAACTAAGCTAAAAGAAACTGATAGAAAAAGTGTCTGAAGAAGGGTCTCAACTCAAAACGTCACCAATTCCTTCTCTCCCGAGATGCTGCCTGGCCCGCTGAGTTACTCCAAAAAAAAAACTGATTTTGAGTCAAGAGCGTTTATTAGTTCTACGATCATGTTGAAAGACTGGAGCGGCAAGGCTTGTATACACTGGAATTTGGAAGGGTGAGAAGGGATCTTATCGAAACATATAAGATTATTAAGGGGTTGGAAATGTTAGAGGCAGGAAACATGTTCCCGATGTTGGGGGAAGTCCAGAACCAGGGGCCACAGTTTAAGAATAAGGGGTAGGCCATTTAGAATGGAGATGAGGAAAAACTTTTTCAGTCCGAGTTGTAAATCTGTGGAATTCACTGCCTCAGAAGGCAGTGGAGGCCAATTCTCTGAATGCATTCAAGAGAGAGCTAGATAGAGCTCTTAAGGATAGTGGAGTCAGGGGATATGGGGAGAAGGCAGGAACGGGGTACTGATTGAGAATGATCAGCCACGATCACATTGAATGGTGGTGCTGGCTCAAAGGGCCGAATGGCCTCCTCCTGCACTTATTGTCTATTGACCAGTATAAGGCCATCAATTCTACTCCGCTATTCAATTGTGGCTGATCTATCTTTCCCTCAAAGCCATTATCCTGCCTTCTCCCCATAACCCTGACGCCCTCAGTCATCAAAAATCTCCGCCTTAATATATCCATTGACTTGGCCTTCACAGTGGTCATAACTGTCATATGTACTGACAACGAAACAATGAAATTCTCACTTGCTGCAGTTAAGCAGATATGTAAACACCATACACACACGGATAATTTATAATGTATAATAATCTTTAATAATGTCATATCTTTGCACTAAATGTTGCACCCCTTCACCCTTTATCTTTGCACTGTGGATGGCTTGATTGCATTCATGTACAGTTTTTTTATTCATGTTCATAAGTTGCCGGAGCAGAATTAGGCTACTCGGCCAAATTTGTCTATTCCCCATCATTCAATCGTGGATTATCTATCTTTCTCTCTCAACCCCATTCTCCTGCCTTCTCCCCATAAGCCCTGACCCGTATTAATCAAGAATCTATCGGTCTCCAACTTAAAAATATCCATTGACTTGGCCACCACAGCCTTCTCTAGCAATGATTTCCACAGATTCACCACCCTTTTTGACTGGATGGCATGGAAACAAAACCTTTTCACTGTAAAGGTGACAATAATAAACAATAATAAAAAACAAAACAAAAAAACACCAAACTAATAACCCCAAAGTGCAACCAAAGACAGTGGACAAAATTGGGTTGAGGAAAATATCCGAAACAGAAAATGCTGGTATTGCTCAGCAGGTCGGTCAGCATCTGCAGGAAGAGAATCAGACCTAATGTTAATGTTTCAGAGCAGGTAGTCTTTGTCAGAGAAAGTTAGGCTGTAATGAAGTGTTGTGAGGTTTTTGAGTTGGCTCCAGGTTTTGGCCTCGTTTCATGTGCCATGTGCTCCCTCTTGTGGCTCCCCAGCTTACTGCGGTGATTGGCAAAGAGCTACTATTATTTATGAGCCTCATTGACATGAACGCGCATTGCTAATAGTACCGCTGTCAATTAATCACTGAACTGCACATCATTCCCAGACAAGGTGCAAATTCCATCACACAATAATATCCATCCACTGCCTGGAACAAGAGAATCCGTTCAGTTAGACAATTCACAGATTTCCCATTGTTGTGCGTCAGTCTTGTGTCTTACCTCTTGCATTCCCGTCTGGTATCGGATTGGATACAAAGCACAGATTCAACACCCTCTGACTAAAGAAATTCCTTGTCATCTCCTTTTATTCTGAGGCTAAGGCCTCTGGTCCAAGACTCTCCAACTAGTGGAAACATCCTCTCCACATTCACTCTATCCAGGCCTTTCAATGAGATCCCATCCCCCCTTCTTTGTCAACTCCGGCAAGTACAGGCCCAGTGCTTTCACACGCTCATGTTAACCCAGTCACTCCTGGGATCATTCTCTTAAACCTCCTCTGGACCCTCTCCAGAGCCAGCACTTCCTCGGATATGGGGCCCAAACTGCTCGCGACCAAATGCGGTCTGACCAGCGCCTTGTAAAGCCTCAGCATTGCATCCCTGTTTTTGTATTCTAGCCCCCTCGGAATAAATGCCAGCATTGCATTCGCCTTCCTTGCTACGGATTTGTAAATTCTTGAAGTGCTCTCTGACCTGACTAACTTGTCTTGTGTGTGTGCTTGAAGGCGATCTGGCTGCTGTGCACCGGGGCCAGAGAAGCGGCATTCAGGAACATCAAAACCATTGCAGAGTGTCTGGCAGATGAACTCATCAACGCAGCAAAGGTACGTCATTCTGCTCGGGTGGAGCGGCACCTGTTCGTGCTTTTGTGCAGTTAAAACTAATTTTTTGTTGAGTGCCCTGCAGGCTTGGGTTGGTCAGACTCCCGCAGAATAAGGAAGTGGTTGGTGTTGGGAGGAAAGACTCCTACTGTAAACAAGGGAGTGCCAACCACACTGGGCGGCTTTGTTGACCCCAGTGCAGGGTACCCGCCTTGAGTCAGTGAGTTTGGTTTTCCCCTTCAAGAAGTTGCCTTGTCATTCTGAGTTTCCATCTGGTTGCAGTCTTGAAAATTGCAAATCATTCAGCCGAGTGCACTTCTGCCCCTGGCTACTTGTGCTCCAGATAATTTAACAATTGGCCCCAAAAAATAAGACATGTAAAACACATGGGCTACGTAGCTGGTTTGTTTAGAAAGGAGGCTGGGAATAGCTTCCATTTCAGCCGTTTTGCTTTGAAAGGGGCCTTTGATATTGAGGATGGCAAGAGCACAAAGTGCTTTCGGCATGGTGGCGCAGCGGTAGAGTTGCTGCCTTTCAGCGACAGAGGTTCGATCCTGACTATGGAGTCGTTATGGAGTGTGTGGGTTTTCTTCAGGACCTCCGGTTTCCTCCCACACTCCCAATTCTACTCCTTCATGCAATCATGACTGATCTATCCTTCCCTCTCAACCCCATTCTCCCACCTTTTCCCAATAACGCCTGACACCCGTACTAGTCAAGAATCTACCAATCTTCACCTTCAAAATACCGATTCTTGGACCAACATCTAGTTCTAAAGCCCAAATTCCTCCTGTCGGCTTGACATTTAGCATTTCAGGAGGAGGCAACAAATGTGCTGTAATGTAAAGCACAGTGGCAACCTTTATATAATTGGTTTCCGGGTGGACTGAATTCCTTCCTCTCAGCCTCCTGTTTGGGTGGTAGCTCCAGCCCTTTGCTGAAGTTGCTATGTAGCTAAGCCCTGGACACAACACTTGCACAGTGGTAGAGCTGCTGCTGCTGCCTTGCAGTGCCACAGACCTGGGCTCGATCCTGACTGTATAAAGTTTGCACCTTCTCCCTGTGACCGCACTGGTTTTCTCCGGATGCTCCGGATTCCTCCACATTCCAAAGGCGTACAGCTTCTTGTAGGTTTCAATTTTAGTTTAGTTTAGAAATACAGCGTGGAAACAGGCCCGTCGGCCCACCGAGTCTGCACTGACCAGCGATCTCCTGGTACCCCAGTTCTATCCTACACGCTAGGGGCAATTTACAACTTACAGAAGCCAATTAACCTCGAACTTGTCCGTCTTTGGAGTGTTGGAGGAACCCGGATATCTTGGACCAAACCCACGCAGATCACTGGGAGAATGTACAAACTTTGTACAGACAGCACCCGTAGTCGGGATCGAATCCGGGTCTCTGGCGCTGCAGCACTGTAATTCAGCAACTCTGCTGCCGTGCCACCGGGTAAATTGGCCTCTGGAAATTGTAAATTTCAAGAGAGTCAGATTTACCTCTTGGGGCTAAGGGAATCAAGGGATATGGGGAAAAAGCAGGAACGAGGTACTGATTTTAGATGATCAGTCATGATCATATTGAATGGCGGTGTTGGCTCGAATGGCCGACTCCTGCACCTATGTTTCTATGTAAGTTGTCCCTAATATGTAAGATAGTGTTAATCTATGGGGTGATCGCTGGTCGGCGTGGACTCGGTGGGTGTAAGGGTCTGTTTCCACGCTCTATCTCTAAAGTAAAAAGTAATGTCAAACATGATCTTGGCTTAAGTAATAAAAAGGAACTGCAGATGCTGGTTTATACCAATGATAGACACAAAGTTGCTGGAGTAGCTCACCAGGTCAGGTTCCAAGGATAGGTGATGTTTCAGGTGAGTTAGGACTCTGAAGAAAGGGTCCCGACCTGAAACGTCACCGATCCATATTCTCCAGGAATGTTGCTTGACCTGCTGAGTTGCTCCAGCACTTTGTGTCCATCTTTGCTTCAGTAAGTTCTGCAGCCCTGAAGTTGTGTTGACCTACCACAGGCAGGCGGTACGCAGGTGTGTTAAAGATCACCCAGTGCTTTCTGAAAGGAGCAGTGAGTCTGTTGTCTCGGGTAGCATTCCTCCCTTGAGCCACGCCATTTATCTTTTTAAAGAATGCACTTCTGCATTTTCTTGCCTGCCGAACCTGTCTAACTTTGTAATTGCTGCGCAGTTGCCTTCAAGCGCCTCTCCTGTTTTGCATTTGACGTAAGGGGAATGTTTTGTTGTTCTCAACATTGGCCAGCTCCGACTCCTAGCCTGAACATACACTGTCCTCTTGGGCCTTGAGCACATTTCTTGAATTCTGGCCGATGCTAAGACTCGTTTTAAAACAAAACAGGAAATTTGAAGCCTTTCGGTTCCAAGCAGTTGTATCCTGATGATAATGTTGCTGTTGAAACCGGTGTTATGTTTGTTCAATTTCCTCCACGCCTGACATTTGTCCCTTCAATGCCTTTCACTGTGGAATCTCTCCTCTCCTTTGTGGATTCTGACCACGGGCGCTGTCTGTACGGAGTTTGCAAGTTCTCCCTGTGACAGCGTGGGGTTTCTCTGGGTGCAGAATGTTTCCTCCCGCATTCCAGAGACGTGGAGGTTTGTCGGTTAATTAGTCCTCTGTAAATTGTTCCTGGTGTGTGTAAGATAAAACTCGTGTGCACGGATGATTGCTGGTCAGTGTGGGCTGAAGGGCCTGTTTCTGCGCTGTATCTAAACTTAAACTCAACTAGACCTATAATTTCCTTAATCCTCTCCCCCTGTCCTTTCTGGTTCTCTGGAAGCACAAATGCCCGTGGTTACGTTCGGGATGTGGAGAGGGTGATGGGAAGGTCTGGATGGGGTGGGAAGCACCAGATGGTGCTGGACAGAGTCGTCACAGTCCACTTGTATGATGGTTCCCCCTCTTTCACCTTTCGCAGGGCTCTTCTAACTCTTACGCCATTAAGAAGAAGGACGAGCTGGAACGTGTGGCCAAGTCCAACCGTTGAGAACGTCACCTCAAATGTTGTCTAATAAAAGTGCTTGAAAGATGCTTTGCATTTCTGTCCCCTGTTCAGTATAATGGTGCTAAAACATTATGCATAGGAAAGAACTGCAGATGCTGGTTTAAACTGAAGGTAGACACAAAATGCTGGAGTAAGTCAGCATCTCGGGAGAGAAGGAAGGGGTGACGTTTTGGGTCGAGACCCTTCTTCAGACAATTGTGCTAAACCATTAACCAGGTTAACCCTTGGCCAGTGACATTGCAATAGACAATAAGTGCAGGAGTAGGCCATTCGGCCCTTTGAGCCAGCACCACCATTCAATGTGATCATGGCTGATTGCCAAAGGTTATCTGGTCTTGTATCAAAGAAAGGCACAAAGTGCCGGTGGGACTCTGGAAATGTTGCTAAAACATTAACTAGGTTATCCCTCAGCCTGGTTTTTTACTAAATAAAAAAAAAAGGCAGTACTGGAATAAATCGGTGGAAATGTTGTTAAAACGTTAACTGGGTTATCCCTCAGATTTTACAAAATTTAAAAAAAGTCTGCTGGAGTAATTTGGTGGAAATGGTGCTAAAACAGTAACTAGATTATCCCTCAGCCAGTAACATTGCTGAAGCTAGCTTGGTCTTTTACTAAATCAGAAAAATACTCTAAGTGCTGGCGTAACTCTGGCTCAGGCAGCGTCCCTAGAGAACATGAATAGGTGACGTTCTCGGTCGGGACCCTTCGCTTATTCCTCCACACACACTTACTTATCCATCCGCTCAACCCCTTGATGCGAGGCCACTTCATTGTATACATCTGCCTCCCCTGTTCGGCAGCAGGTTGGAGATGTGGGAGCAGCTCCTCCCAAGCGCGGAAGGATTTAAGAGTGGGCACTTAAAGTGTCGGAAAGGCAAAGTTAATTTGACAACAGCAGGAGGTCACACCACAAACAGTGCGATGATTTTTTAAACCATTATGGGATAAATATTGGCTGGGATACAAAAAAGACACCTTTGCCTGCAGCTCTTGTTCAGTGTAGCATTCTGAGTCAGCCTGCAGTTGTGAGCTTTCCACTGTCGGGATTTTCTTCCCATCTGTTATTGGGCAATTGAATTATCCTAACTAGAGAGGACTTGAACTTCCATCTAACTTTACCCATGGATCTTGATCAACAGGGGAAATGAGTCACGGTATGGCAGATGGAACTTAATAGTCAAGAAATTGCAGAGTTTCGGACGTAGCCCAGTCCATTGTCTCCGATTGACTCCATCTACACCTCACGCTGCCTTGGCAAGGCCACCAGCATAACGAAGGACCTTTTTCGACCCAGATACTCCATCTTCAACCCATTCCTTGAAGGCAAGAGATAGAGAGTGAAATTGCCCACTTCCAGATTCAGGGACAGTTTCTTCCCGTTATCAGGCAACTGAACCATCCTATCACCAACTAGCGAGCGGTCCTGACCTCCCATCTAATTGGAGACACTGGACTTTATCTTGCACTAAACATTATTCCCTTTATCCTGTATCTGTGGACAGCTCTTTGTAATCGTGTATATTTTGTTCGCTGAGTGGATAGCATGTAACATAAAAGTGTATCACTACCTCAGTACATGTGACAAGAAACAACAAATTTCCTAAAGTAAATGCCAAGTTAAGCGGCTCTCATCATGCCCTGCACGTAATCAGCGTGTCTCTTTGCACTTCCATGTGCCTATCCAAAAGTCTCTTAAATGCCTCTATCGTATCTGCTTCCACCACCCCTGGCAATGTGTTTCAGGCCCTCACCATCCTGTGTAAAATGAACTTGTCCCACACATCTCCATTAAACTTTTCCTCCTCTCATGACTTCTATGTACACAATTCCACCCTGGGAAAGAAGGTTCTGACTATCCCATCTATACCGTGTAATTTTAAATACTTCTAACAAGTCTCCCCATAACCGTTGACATTCCAAGTCTCTCCAACCTCTCCCGCTGGCTGAAATCCTCTCATCCAGACATCATTCTGGTAATAAGCACAAGATGCTGGAGTAAGTGAGTGGCAGAGGCAGCATCTCTGGAGAGAACGAGGTGACGTTTCTGGTCGAGACCCTTCTTCAGCATAAACCAGCATCTTGCGCACACTCCAAAGCCTCCACATCAATCCTGTAATGGGTCGACCAGAACTGCACGCAATACACCAAGTGCGGCATGACCAAAGTCCTGTAGAGCTGCATCAAGGCTTTCTGACCCTTGCATTCGATGCCCCTGGCAACGAAGGCATGCATATTGCAATGATAGCATCATCCTGACAATCTGGTGCGTTTTTGGTTAAAAGTCGGCAACGTTCTTGCAGGCAATGTAAGCGGGACAGCCGCCAAAACTGGCTGTGTGGTGCAATTTTCGAATCATTGATGCAAACACGAACATCCCGTGGTGCTGAATCATTCAGCAAAATGCGGTTTATCCAGCCTAAGTGGACCAGAAATAAAACTAAGACTTTTTTGCTTGGTTGCTTCCCGAATTCTCCTCAGAGGCACGCCCAACGTTACGTGTTGTCAACATTGTTTTGAGGTTTTTTGAATGATAATGTCTTGAGCTATGGGATTGACTGACCTTTCCATTGGCAAACTACAACCGTGTTGCTCCATACTACCCACTTCCTGGTTATCAAACACTTTAATTCCCCTTCCCATTCCCACACTGACCTTTCAGTGGCAATCGAGTTTCACTGTACATTAATTGGTACACGTGACTATAAACAGACCTTTGAACCTTTCTGTCCAAGGGCCTCCATTGTTAGAGTGAGGCCAAATGCAAATTGGAGGAGCAGCACCTCATATTTCACTTGTGCAGCTTACAACACAGTGGCATGAATATTGACTTCTCTAAGTACAAGTAATCCCTGCATCCCCTCTCTGTCCCTCCCCCACCCATCGTTGGACTAGCTTCAAAGTTGTCTTGTTGACTGTAACTTGTTTTCACCTAGCCCATAGTTAACAATGGCCTGTTTCCTTTATCATCGTTACTTTTTTGCATATCTTTCATTCATTTGTTCTATATTTCATATCACTGTCCATATTTCTCGTTTCCCTTTCCGCTGACTCGGTCTGAAGAAGGGTCTCGACCCGAAACGTCACCCATTCCTTCTCTCCAGAGATGCTTCCTGTCCCGCTGAGCTTCTCCAGCTTTTTGTGCCTATCTTCGGTTTAAACCAGCACCAGCAGTTCCTTCCTACACATGCTTTGTACTGTGGTGCTAATCCTACTCTGCTTTAGCGAGGAAAAAATAAGGTGCTGCAGAAAACAGTGCAAAGGTGTGAAAACGCACACCTCGAGACTCAGGGACAGTTTCTTCCCAGCTGTTATCAGGCAACTGAACCATCCTATAACCAACTAGAGAGCAGTCCTGACCTCCCATCTACCTCACTGGAGACCCTCAGACCATCTTTAATTGGGCTTCATCTTGCACTAAATGTCATTCCCTTTATCCTGAAACTGTACACTGTTGACAGCTTAATTGTAATCATGTGTAGTCTTTCCGATGACTGGATAGCACGCAAACGGAAAGCCATTCACGGTACCTCAGTACATGTGACAATAATAAAATAAAGTAAGCAAGGAACTGCACACACTGGAATTTTGAGAAAAACACACAAAGTACTGGAGGAACTCAGCGAGCCTGGAGGCATCTGTGGACAGACTTCTGCCAGTTTGACAAGGATCCTGACTCGCAACACTGCCAATCTGAAGAAGGGACCCTAAATGAAATGGAAGAAAAAAAAAACTGCAGATGATGGTTTCAATCGAAGGTAGACACAAAATCCTGGAGTAACTCAGCGGGTCAGACAGCATCTCGCGAGGGAAGGAATGGGTGACATTCCAGGTCAAGACCTCTCCCGAGATGTTGCCTGACCCGCTGAGTTATCCAGCATTTTATGTCTACCTTCCCTAAATGAAATGTCGCTAGGCTGATGAATGGACTCAGTGCCGACCCCAGGCACATGAGGTAACTAACCTACACACACCCTTCCCTTTTCTCCCCCTCTTTGCCTTGTGCCTCTGGATGCACACCCATCTCTCCCTTTCCTCTCCCACCTTCTCTGGCTTCACATTTTATGGCTCTTCTCCCTTATTTACTTATCTCACTCGTTGTCCAACTATCTGCCTGTCAAAACGTCCCCTCACCTGTATCCACCTATCACTTGCCGTGTCTTTGTCCTACTTCTCTTCCAGCTTTCCCACCTCATACTACAATCAGTCTGAAGAACGGTGCTGACCCAAAATGTCACCTATCCATGTTCTCCAGAGATGCTGCCTGACTCACTCAATTGCTCCAGCAAACCAGCAGTTCTTTGTGCCTCTTTCTCTGCTGTTTGATTTCGACATAATCTGACATGTTACCAGGACTCGAGAGCCTGAACTAATGGAAGAGGTTGAGCAGGCTGGGACTATATTCTTTATAGCGCGGGGGGATGTGGGGTGATACTTCAGAGGTGTATAACATCAAGACAGGAATAGATCGAGTAGATGCACAGAGTCTCTTGCCCAGAGTATGGGAACTGAGAACCAGAGGACATAGGCTTAAGGTGAAGGGGGGAAAGGTTTAATTGGAATCTGAGGGGTAATGTTTACACACAAAGGGTGGTGTGTGCATGGAACAAGCTGCCGGAGGAGGTAGTTGAGACAGGGACTATCGCAACATTTAAGAAACAATTAGACAGATGCGTGGATAGGGCAGGTTTAGAGGGATAAGAGCTAAATTCAGGAAGATGGGACTAGTGCAGGTGGGACATGTCGGTTGCTGTGGGCAGGTTGGGCCGAAGGCAATGTTTCCTCGCTCCATAACTATAAAGCAGGAAGAGCAGTGCTGAGGGGAAGCACATTGATACCAAGGCTATGATTTGAAGACAATTTTCAGAGAGGGTCATACTCCATTGTATTGAATCGGAAATTAATTGTCTGAGGTGTTTAAGATGCAAAAAGCGGATTTCATTAAAGTTATTAGAAGCTAGTTCCTCTCAGAGGGGAAATTGGGATGTGTCTAGGAAAAAGGATGCATCTTTACATCAGAGCTGGTTTCTATTTATCCCAGAGGTGGTTACAAAAGCCCATGGGAATATTTAATTACCTTTTCCCTTCCCATTCCCAGAAAATCTTAGTTGCTGGAAATTATTTGAAAAGGTTCATATGTTGAGACAACATAAAAAGGACCATTTGGCCCATCAAGTCGATACTGGCTCTCAGATCATCCCCATCAGCGGTTTATAAGTTCTAGGAATAAAATTAGATCATTCGGCCCATCAAGTCTACTCTGCCATTCAATCGTGGCTGATCTATCGTTTCCTCTATCCCCATTCTCGTGCCTTCTCCCCATAACTCCTCACACCATTACTAATCAGTCCCATTCCCCCATCTATTTCCCTGGAACCTATTTTCTTTCATTGACACTCTGTCCTTCTTCTAGACACCCACACTAAGGGCGGTCTGTGGCAGCCAAGTAACTTACCAGCCAGTGCAGCTTTGGAAGGATGTTGCCAGGACTGGAGGGGCCTGAGCTATAGGGAGAGGTTGAGCAGGCTCGGACTTTATTCCTTGGAACGCAGGAGGACGAGGGGGTGACCTTATAGAAGCGTGTAAGAACATATGGGGAATAGCCTGCTCCGGTTTCATCCTGCATCCTAAAGACGTGCGGGTTTGTAGGTTAATTGGACCTTTGTAAATTGCCCCTTGAGTGTAAGGAATGGATGTGAAAGTGGGATAACATAGAACTAGTGTGAACGGGTGATCGATGGCGCGGATCTGGTGGGTCGAAGGGCCTGTTTCCATGCTGTATCTCTAAACACTAAACTAAACGGAGATGGAGGAAGAACTTTTTCAGTCAGAGAGTGGTGAAGGTGTGGAATTCTCTGCCTCAGAAGGCAGTGGAGGCCAGTTCGTTGGATGCTTTCAAGAGAGAGCTGGATAGAGCTCTTAAGGATAGCGGAGTGAGGGGGTATGGGGAGAAGGCAGGAACGGGGTACTGATTGAGAGTGATCAGCCATGATCGCATTGAATGGCGGTGCTGGCTCGAAGGGCTGAATGGCCTCCTCCTGCACCTATTGTCTATTGTCTACTGTCTATTGTCTAAACTAAAGATAGACACAAAAAACTGGAGTATCTCAGCGGGACAAGCAGCATCTCTGGAGAAAAGGAATGGGTGACATTTTTCGGGTTGAGACCCAACTAAACTAGACGAAACTAAACTAAATTAAACTAAACTAAATTAAACAACTAATCTGGACTAGACTAAGCTAAGCTAAACTAGATGATACTAATTTGAAGTAAACTAAACTGAACTGAACTAACAATGCCTCCAAGCACATTTAATCGTTGGTGCAGATCTAGTGAACCCGAGGACTTGTTTGCATGTTGTATCTCTAAAGTAAACTAAAACTAAATGCCTCCAAGTGTGTTTGATGGTGCAGATTTGGTGAACTGAGGGACCTGTTTCTATGCTGCATGACTCCATGACCATTGAACAGCAGTATTTACCGTCCTCTGCACCCACAGCATCAGGTCCTTTATCCTGCAAGGATGGAATGTGGCCTGTTTGGTTTGAAGGAGGGTAGAGAGAGGCTGTGAAAGGCAATTGTGTTTATGAAGGTGTCTCCTTGCATACCTGTGAAATAGGAGCATGACTGGGTTTACAATAGTTCCTGTACAACCCTCCCCTGCTTTGCCAGAATCCTGGGTTGGTACATATTCACAGGAGAAGTGGAAAACTACTGACCCCGGTACTTACAGTTTGCTGCCCGCATTCAGAGCCTTGCCAGAGAGGGTGGGGTCTGTGAGCCCTGGAGATTACAGTCAGGAGAAGCTGTTCCAAGCTTTTTTTTAAGTTTAGATAGACACAAAAAGCTGGAGCAACTCAGCGGGACAGGCTGCATCTCTGGAGCGAAGAGATGGGTGACGTTTTCGGGTCGAGACCCTTCTTCAGAGATACCAGCTTGGAGACAGGCCCTTCGGCCCACCGAGTCCACGCCGACCATCGATCACCTGTTCACACTAGGTTCTAAGTTGCCCGACTTTTGCACCCACTCCCAACACACCAAGGGCAATATTACAGAAGCCAGTTTAACCAACCAACCCGCGCGTGTTTGGGATGTGGTAGGAAACCGGAGCACCCGGAGGAAACCCACGCTGTCACAGAGAGAACTTTATTCCTTGGAGCACAGAGGGGTGGGAGGTGTTCTTACAGAGGTGAAGAGGAATAGATTGGGTAAATGCACAGTCTTTTACCAAAAGGAGGGAGAATCAGGAAACAGAAGTCATAGGTTTAAGGCGGGGGGGGGGGGGGGGGGGGGGGTAAGGAACCTGAGGGGCAATTGTTTTACACAAAGATGTGGTAGGTATATGGAACGAGCTACTAGAGGAGGCAGTTGAGGCAGGTACTATCACAATGTTTAAAAAACATTTGGACAGGTACTTGGATAGGATAGGTTTAGAGGGATATGGGCCAAACACAGGCCGGTGGGACGAGTGTAGATGGGGCATGTTGGTCAGTTAGGGCATGTTGGGTCGCGGGCCTGTTTCCATTACTGTTTCACTCTATGACCCTGACCATCTCCTGAGGTGAGGAAAGGTGCAGTATTGACGACAGTACACCTGGGCAACAGGTTTAGGAGGTTCGGCATGTCCCCAACAACCCTCACCAACTTCTACAGATGCGCCACAGAATGTATCTTATCGCGATGCAAGACCGCAAGAAATTGCAGGGAGTTACGGAGGTGGCCCAGACCATCGGATGGAATGCGGCCTGCAGCGGTATGGAGCAGTAGTGCAGTGGTGGAGGACACCGACATCTTCACTTGGCCAGGCCGACCCTGCGAGGTTGCCAGGACAACGGGCCTTTATGGGCAGCTGCATTCAAAGCAACTTGGACTATGCAAATGGCTGGCGACGAAAACCTGGCGACTCTTGTATATGGACTCAGTGGACTGTTTCCATACACTTTGTACTTAACAATACCGAGGATTGTGTTTCTGTGCAGTGATAATTTACTTAACTGTATGCAAGAAAAAGAATTTCACTGTAGCTCAGTACATGTGAGTCTAGTTTAGTTTTTAAGATTAGTTTAGACAAGCAGCGTGGAAACAGGTGGTCAAGTCCAAAATGACCATCCATTACTCATTCACTAGTTCTATGTTTTCCCACTTTCTCATCCGCTCCCTACACGTTAGGGGCTGTTTACAGAAGCCAATTAACCTACAAACCCGGAATGTAGGAGGAAACGGGAGCACCCGGGCAAAGCCCACGCGGTCACAGGAAGAAGCTACATACTATGTACAAACAGCATCCTTAGTCAGAATCAAACCTGGGTCTCTGTGGCTGTGAGGCAGGACAGGATGGCCCTGCAGAGAGTAGTGCGTTCGGCAGAACGCACCATGGGAACTACACTCGTCCCCCTGCAGGACCTATACATCAGGAGGTGCAGATCCAGAGACAGCAACATTATGGGGGACCCCTGCCACCCCAGTAACGGACTGTTCCAGATGCTACGATCAGGCAAACGCCTCCGCTGTCACGCTGCGAAAACGGAGAGGATGAGACGGAGCTTCTTCCCACAGGCCATCAGGACTGTCAACTTTTATAACCCCAGAGACTAAATTTTTTTCGACACTAATAGTAACTTATTAACTTTATTTATGTGCTGTAACTGTAATTCTTTTTTGTGCACAACCCGCAGGCATTGCCACTTTCATTTCACTGCACATCGTGTATGTGTATGTGACAAATAAATTTGACTTGACTTGACTTGACTCTACTGCTGCGCCACTAGTGGGCTGCAATGAACCATTAACCTTTGAACCAGTAAGCATTTCAGGAAACTTGAGGGATGTTGAGGCTTTATTGTGGAATGTACAGATTTGACGCTACAGTGCAGTGTAATGATCAATGTGAACTCATTGTACTGCATAACCTGTAGATGGTTTTCTGAGAAACATAAGATAGCTTCAAATTCCTTGCCGATAACATCTCAGATGACTTTTCCTGATCCCGGCACATAGATATAATCACTAAGAAGAGTTGACAGCACCCCGACTTTCTTAAGTTTAAAAAAAGTTTTGGCACGTCTCCGACTACAGTGCTCTAACAATCTTCCATTGATGTACTGCAGAAAATAAAACACAAAGTGCCGGAGTCAGGCAGCATCTCTGGAGAAAAACGACAGGTGACGTTTCGGCTCGGGACCCATCTTCTGTCTTCTTCTTCAGAAGGGTCGCCTTCTTCAGACCCTTCTGCCTAAAGAAGTGTTCTGACCCAAATCGTCACCTCTCCTTTCCCTCCTGTGATGCTGCCTGACCCGCTGAGTCCCTCCAGCACTTTGCGTCTACCTCTGGTTGAGTCATGGTCTGGTGCTTCAATTCTGATGCACAGGAGTGCAATAGACTGCAGAGAGTGGTGGCCACAGCCCTCCCCATCATCAAAAGCATCTATACCAAGCACTGCCTCAAGAAGGCGGCATCTATCATCAAGGATAACCACCATTTTCACTGTACCTATAATAAACGTGACAATAATAAACCTAAACCTAAGCCTAGATTTAAAAAAAGACAAAGTGCCGGAGTAACTCAGCAGGTCTGGCAGCATCTCTGAAGAACATGGACCGGTGACGTTTTAGGTCTGAAAAAGGGTCTCGATCCGAAATGTCATCTATCCAGGTTCTCCCATGGATGCTGCCTGACCTGGGTGAGTTACTCCAGCATTTTGTGTCCTTTTATCTCAGGAGGGAATCTATGTGGGGTCTGCTGCAGGCTCACGACCCCAAACCTCACCTATTCATGTGCTCCAGAGATGCTGCCTGACCCGCTGAGGTACTCCAGCACTTGGTGTCTTTTATTGGTAAGCCATCATCTGTGGTTCCTTGTTTCTGCAACTAAGCTTCCTTCTGAGCTGTAGGTTAGTAGGGAAATACCAAGGGATGGGGAGATGATTAGCTAAAGTTGCAGAAGCTGGGATATTTTGGCGGAAAGACTTAACACTGCTGAGTCACAGTTCACGTTAGTGCCTGACGACAGAGGAAATTGGCTCTTGAGGTTTCCTGACCTGCTTGTTCCCAGTCTGAGGACATTTTCGCTCATTACTCAGAATTCGCAGTCTGCCTGCTGACAGGTTTTGCATCCTGTTTGTGGGACATTTCCAATGCTTGGCCTTCCAAACGAGGGGAGCTGTGTAAATGTGTCGGAAAGAACTGCAGATGCTGGTTCATCCCGAAGATAGACACAAAATGCTAGAGTAACTCAGGGGGTCAGACAGCGTCTCTGGAGAAAAGGAATCAGTGATGTTTCGGGTCTTTTTTTTAGTTTGAAGTTACAGCGCGGAAACAGGGCACTGAGCCTGCGCCGACCAGCAACTCCCGCTTACTAGCACTGTCCTACAATTGCCAAGCCAATCAGCCTACAAACCTGTACGTCTTTGGAGTGTGTGAGGAGACCGAAGATCTCGGAGAAAACCCACGCATGTCACTGGGAGAACGTACAAACTCTGTACAGACACCACCTGTAGTCAGGATCGAACCCAGGTCTCTGGTGCTGTGAGGCAGCAACTCTACCACCGCACCACCATGCAGCCCTTCTTCAGACTGAAAGATAGAAAATGGCAGAACAGAAAAGGTGCTGCAAATTATGTGGCTGGGAATGGGATGGGCCATAAATGTCATTGGCGTGGAGTTTAGATTTATTATTGTTTTGCTATTATTATCATGATCATTAGATTTGAACTATGACGTGCACGAATCTGTGTGCAGTTTGATGTGTAAACACTTGCCAGAAACAACACCCAGGGATTTACCTGTGGTTAGAATGCAAGTGCTGGATTAACTCAGCGGGTCAGGCAGCATCTCTGGAGAACATAGACAGGTGACATAGAAACAAGGAACTGCAGATGCTGGTTTACAAAAAAGGACACGATGTGGTGGAGTAACTCACCAGATGAGGCAGCATCTGTGGAGGACATGGATAGGTAACACAGAAACAAGGAACTGCAGATGCTGGTTTACACTCAGGCCACAAAGTGTGGGAGTAACTCAATGGGTCAGGCAGCATCTGTGGAGGACATGCAAAGGTGACGTTTTGGTTCGGGACCCTTTACTCCTGTGCTACACTCTGGAATCTCTCCACACCTGTAGGAAGAATCAAATTTTCATCGATAGCCGATCTATGAGTCATTCCACCATTTCAGAGGAATGAATAAAATCCAGTCAAACCACTCATTGTTTTCTGCTCGGAATTTACAGCAACAGTTGTCATTTCCCAACAGATCACACTATTCCAGTCGTTGCTGGCTGTTAGTCGACAGAACAGGCCAACAGCAGGCTAATATTAAACAGTCTGACCTGGGGAGGGTAATGTATATTGTTTATATCAACGCAAAAACCATTATCTGTAAACTCAAAAAAACATTGCACCAAATCTTTTGAATCCAAGAAGTTGTGTAGAGATTAGGTCACCGTAATAATCCACCAGACACAAATTAAAATGCAAACTGGAGAAATGAAAGCAGGAATTGGCCATTCTGTCCTAAAATTATGTTAAATCTATTTGAGTATAGGAGCAAGGAGGTCCTATTGCAGTTGTACAGGGTCCTGGTGAGACCGCACCTGGAGTATTGTGTGCAGTTTTGGTCTCCTAATTTGAGGAAGGACATTCTTGCTATTGAGGGAGTGCAGTGTAGATTCGCCAGGTTAATTCCCGGGATGGCGGGACTGACATATGATGAAAGAATGGATCGACTGGACTTATATTCATTGAAGGATGAGAGGGGATCTTATAGAAACATATAAAATTCTTAAGGGATTGGACAGGCTAGATGCAGGAAAAAATTTCCCGATGTTGGGGGAGTCCAAATCCTGGGGGTCACACAGTTTAAGAATAAGGGGTAGGCCATTTACGACTGAGATGAGGAAAAAACTTTTTCACCCAGAGAGTTGTGAATCTGTGGAATGCTCTGCCACAGAAGCCAGTGGAGGCCAATTCACTGGATGTATTCAAGAGAGAGTTAGATATAGCTCTTAGGACTAATGGAATCAAGGGATATGGGGAGAAAGCAGGAATGGGGTACTGATTTGGGGTGATCAGCCATGATCATATTGAATGGTGGTGCTGGCTCAAAGGGCCGAATGGCCTACTCCTGCTCCTATCTTCTATGTTTCTAAAATCAAATAATTCAATGTTCATACCATTGGGTTGTATGGCAGCTCCTTGTTTCTACATTTTGGCAAGTGGGAGTCTTTTAGAGGTGAGGTTGGGAGAGATCATAGAGAGCATGTTGAGGTCAGAGTAAATGGGAACAGAGGCAGGTTGAAGGAACCCGTGTTGATAGCGGTAACAGGATCATTCCGAGTCAGCATGGATTTACGAAGGGGAAATCATGCTTGACAAATCTACTGGAATTTTTTGAGGATGTAACTAGGAAAATTGACAGGGGAGAGTCAGTGGATGTGGTGTACCTCGACATTCAGAAAGCCTTCGACAAGGTCCCACATAGGAGATTAGTGGGCAAAATTAGAGCACATGGTATTGGGGGTAGGGTACTGACATGGATAGAAAATTGGTTGACAGACAGAAAGCAAAGAGTGGGGATAAATGGGTCCCTTTCGGAATGGCAGGCAGTGACCAGTGGGGTACCGCAAGGTTCGGTGCTGGGACCCCAGCTATTTACGATATACATTAATGACTTAGATGAAGGGATTAAAAGTACCATTAGCAAATTTGCAGATGATACTAAGCTGGGGGGTAGTGTGAATTGTGAGGAAGATGCAATAAGGCTGCAGGGTGACTTGGACAGGTTGTGTGAGTGGGCGGATACATGGCAGATGCAGTTTAAAGTAGATAAGTGTGAGGTTATTCACTTTGGAAGTAAGAATAGAAAGGCAGATTATTATCGGAATGGTGTCAAGTTAGGAAGAGGGGATGTTCAACGAGATCTGGGTGTCCTAGTGCATCAGTCACTGAAAGGAAGCATGCAGGTACAGCAGGCAGTGAAGAAAGCCAATGGAATGTTGGCCTTCGTAACAAGAGGAGTTGAGTATAGGAGCAAAGAGGTCCTTCTACAGTTGTACCGGGCCCTGGTGAGACCGCACCTGGAGTACTGTATGCAGTTTTGGTCTCCAAATTTGAGGAAGGATATTCTTGCTATTGAGGGCGATTCCCGGAATGGCGGGACTGTCGTATGTTGAAAGGCTGGAGCAATTAGGCTTGTATACACTGGAATTTAGAAGGATGAGGGGGGATCTTATTAAAACATATAAGATAATCAGGGGATTGGACACATTAGAGGCAGGAAACATGTTCCCAATGTTGGGGGAGTCCAGAACAAGGGGCCACAGTTTAAGAATAAGGGGTAGGCCATTTAGAACGGAGATGAGGAAGAACTTTTTCAGTCAGAGAGTGGTGAAGGTGTGGAATTCTCTGCCTCAGAAGGCAGTGGAGGCCAGTTCGTTGGATGCTTTCAAGAGAGAGCTGGATAGAGCTCTTAAGGATAGCGGAGTGAGGGGGTATGGGGAGAAGGCAGGAACGGGGTACTGATTGAGAGTGATCAGCCATGATTGCATTGAATGGCGGTGCTGGCTCGAAGGGCTGAATGGCCTCCTCCTGCACCTATTGTCTATTGTCTATTGTCTATTGTATTGAGGATCCAGTGAGAAATAAGGAGGAATATTTTAGGTTTAGGCAGCTGGGATCAAGAAATTCCCTTGAGGAATATGTAGGAGTACGATTAATGGGAAATCGGGAAGGCAAAAAGAAGACATGAGATAGTCATGGCAGACTAGTTATAGGAAATCCAAAGAAGTTCTATAGATATTTTAAACGGGTAACAAGGGAGGGAATTGGCCTCCCTACAGGTCAATGTAGTCATATATGTGTCTAGCTGCAGGGGTTAGGTGCGGAGGGCGGCACAGTGGTGTAGTGGAAGAGCTGCTGCCTTACAGGGCTGGAGACCCGGGTTCGATCCTGACTACGGGTGCTGTCTGTATGGAGTGTGTACATTCCCCTGTGACTGCGTGGGTTTTCTCTGGCTGCTCCGGTTTCCTCCCACACTTCAAAGACGCAGTTTTGTAGGTTAATTGGCTTCGGTAAAAACTGGAAATTGTGATTAGTGTGTAGGATAGTGATAGTGTATGGGGGGGATCGCTGGTCGGCGTGGACTCGGTGGGCCAAAGGGCCTGTTTCCGCGTTGCATCTCTAAGGTCTAAAGTTAAATCAACACTTCTCAGCTGTATTTACTGAGAAGGTCATTGAGTCGAGCCATACAGCATGGAAACAGGTCCTTCGTCCAAATTTTTCCATGCCGACCAAGATACCCCATCTACACAAGTCACACCTGCCTGTGTTTTGCCCATCTATATACTAAAACTCTCGTTTGTTATCTTGTTTGTGACTGAACTTCAGCCAAAACGGTACACGATAGCGCGACAATTTTTGGCCCACCTTACTCACCATTGTCACTTTAGTGATAATGCAAGTAGTTTTATTGAAATTGGTGTTATATTTTAAAAGTTATTCACATTTTTAAGTTTAAAAGGAGGGGAGGGGAGGGAGGGGGGAGTGGGGGAGAAGGGAGAGGGGAGGGGGTTGAGGAGAGAGGGGATGGGGGGGAGGACAGGGTGCTGCAGGAGAGGTTTGGGCCCAACGGGTCTAGTATCTCTCTAAATCTTTCCTATCCATGTACCTGTCCCAATGACTTTTAAATGTTGTGATAGTACCTGCCTCAACTACATCTTCTGGCAGCTCATTCCATTTACGCACCACCCTCTGTTTGAAAAGGTTGCCTCTCAGATTCCTGTTAATTCTTTCCCCTCTTGACTCAAATCTGTGTCCTCTGGTTCTTGATTCCCCAAACCTGGGCACGGCTCTGTGCATCTACACTATCTATTCCCCCTCATGATCTAATACACCTCAACAAGATTATCTCTCATCCTCCTGCACTCCAAGGAATGAAGTCCTAGCCTGCCCAACCTTTCCCTATACTCATGGAAGCAAAGGAACTGGGGGACAAGAGTAGTGATGTGTTGGACACTATCCAAATAACAAAGGAGGTGGGGCTAGCAGTCTTAAAGAATGTTAAGGTGGACAAATTCTCAGGGCCAGCCCCGTTGTGGGAGGAAACCGGAGCACCGGGGGAAAGCCCACGCAGGTCATGGGGAGAACGTCCAAACTTTGTACCGACAGCACCCATAGTCAGGATCGAACCCGGATCTCTGGCGTTGTAAGGCAGCAACTCTACCTCTACGCCACCGCGCCGCCCCTAAGGCACCGGTCCTTCTATAAGATAGGGTGTAGTCCTGGTGTTCCAACCTACCTCATTGAGGACCGTGCAGTTTTTTCTGTGACTGCAACACCGTAACGCCGTGACACTATATTCTGCACTCCTGTATTTTTCCCTTTGCACATGTTGTACCTGTTGAATGAGCTGATTGCACTCATGTATGATAAGATTTGGCCAGATAGCATGCAATTTTTTCACAGTATTTCAGTGCACGTGACAATAATAAACCAATATCAGTCTCAATCAGTGATACTTGATAAGAAATCTAATCTCAAAACCAAAAACTGCTTCAGGGAAAAGTGGCCTTGAGGTTATCAGGTTCAACGAGTATTATGGCACAAAGAATGCCATTCATCACACCGGTACATTGGTTCAGTTTAGTTTATTGTCACGTGTACCGAGGTAGAGTGAAAAACCTCTGAAATGTTGGCCCATAAGACATAAAGAGCAGAAATAGGCCATTTGGCCCATCGTGTCTACTCCGTCATTCGGTCATGGCTGATCTATCATTCCCTCTCAACCGCGTTCTTCTGACCCCCCCCCCCCCCCGTAATCTTTGACACCCATACCAATCAAGGACCTGCCAATTTCCATTTTGAAAATACCCAATTACTTGGCCTCCACCACCATCTGTGGCAATGAATCCCACACATTCACCACCCTCTGGCTAAAGAGGTTCCTCCTCGTCTCCATTATAAAAGTACGTACTTTTATTCTGAGGCTGTGCCCTTTGGTCCTAGACTCTCCCACTGCTGGAAACATCCTCTGCACATCTGCTCTCTCTCATTATTCCTCTCATTATTCCTTCTTCTGAGCTCTGTGGACTTTTGCTTTAAAAGATGGTGTGGGATGGTGGTGGAGATCCAGTGGTTTCACTGGAGCTCTTGCTTGGTGTGGTCCATTTGTGACTCTGGTCACATGGCTGGGTGGTTGGTTCTCAGCCACACTCTGAAGTCTCAGAGGACAATTTAGTTTTTTTAAAGTTCTATGTTGTCCCACTCACTCACCCACTCCATTCACCCGAGGGGCCATTCAAAGAAGCCAATGAACCTACAACCACGCACATCTTTCGTGTGTGGAAGGAAACCCGGAGCCCCCGGAGGAAACCAACGCGGTCACGGGGAGAACGTGTAAACTCCGCACAGACAGCACCCGAGGTCAGGATTGAACCCGGTCTCTGGCGCTGTGAGGCAGTGGATCTACCAGCTGCGCTGCCGTGCCTAACTGTGAATATTTTCCCCGGAGTTAAACCATTTATTGAAAGGAACATTTCTCACAGTGCAGGAATTGAACCAAGCTTTGGTAAAACAGACTTAATTTAATATTTAAAACATCAATGGCTCACTTTAAAGAGAAATTCAGTCCTGCCAGACTTCTGACAGCAGATGAAATTCATATACCTCCACCTCAAAACAGTTTCAATTGATTAAATAAGAACAGACGTTATCAGTAAAAATATATTTATATATATCCAAAAGATACTTGTCATATGTAACATACAACGGATGTATGTCACGGCCAACTTATAAGCTGAGGTGTTTTGATGTAGACACAAGGAACTGCAGGTGCTGGAATCTTGAACAATGCACAAAGTGGTGGAACACGAAAGGGCACTGATTGCGAGAAATATTTACGCAAGGTAACCTACTGCTTGTTGTTTGTATCTTGTGTGTGCCAGCCCATTATTCTCAACTGAGAGTTGCACAAGATCTCAGTGGATTTATGCATCTGAATGCAGTCCAGGAATGCATACCGGGTCCTTGCAACATTTCAGAATGTCACAACACCTCCATTTAGATCCTATCACCTGGAACCCAATCAAGAGGAAGTCTTTCCGTCCAAAACACACCAACGACACACAAAATGCAAAACACAGCACTCAGTCCGCCTAAACCAACATGATCTCCCGGTTGCTAAACACTTTAACTCCTCTTCCAATTCACACACTTTCTGTCCTGGGCCTCCTCCACTGCCAGAGTGAGACCCAACACAAATTGGAGGACCAGCGCCTCATATTTCACTTGGGCAACTTACAACCCAACTTACAACCATGAATATTAACTTCTCTAACTTCAAGTAACCCTTGCTTTCCCTCTCTCTCCATCCCTCCCCTATCCTAGGTGTCACAAAATGCTGGAGTAACTCAGTAGGTCAGGCAGCATGTCAGGGAGAGGGAATGGGTGAAGTTTCGGATCGGGACCCTTCTTCAGACTGATGTCAGGGGGGCGGGACAAAGAAAGGATATAGATGGAGACAGGAAGGCAGTGGGGGAACTGGGAAGGGAGAAGGGAAGAGGACAGTGGGAGAACTGGGAAGGGGGGGAGGGGAAGAGGAGTAGGAGAACTGGGAAGGGGGAGGGGAAGAGTCCCACCGAACTTATTTCCACCTACCTCGACACCGTCCTATCTTCCCAGTCAAATCTCTCCCCACCCATGTCCAAGGCACCTCACATGAAATTGCCGCTCCCCCATCCTAGTTCTCCGACTAGTTTGACTGTCCTGATTAAACTTTACTTTGTATGCCTCATTGTCACCTTCCCCTAGCTAACAATGCTCTATTCAACATTTTTCCGTGATCTCGGTCCCCTTGGATCTCACGTTTTCGCACCTTACCCTTCCACATCTCTCGTGTCCCTCTCCCGGTGACTTAGTCTGAAGAAGGGCCTCGACCCGAAATGTCACCCATTCCTTCTGCATGCACATGATCATATCCCTCTACTCCCTGCACTTCCATCTGCCTATCTATGGCGTACATCTCCTTTCGCTCCCGCAGATGTGAGTTTCATTGCTGCACTGGCAGCAGTCCCTTCAGTTCAATGGGCTCCCGAGGTCTGGAATCCCAAAACACACCCTGCTTCGGACGGTTCAGCTCTGTTGAGGAAGCCGTCGTCCACCTGAGATGGTATCTCTTGCCACGGGACCTTCCTCAGATTCGCACTTCTCCGGTGACTGGGATGGTCCTCAGAGTTTGGGAGATGGTCCTCAGAGCTGGTGATGCATTGGGACTGTCCACCAAACATCTCCTGTGACCGTAGACGAGAGGACCACGAGGAAGACCATCACGTGGAGGTCCGATGCTGAGGGGCGATGATTGAGTTGAGTTTGCGTTTCTCTACGGGCAAAGTCCGGGCAAAGTCTCTACGGGCAAAGTCCAGGCCCAGATGAGTTTGTTGCTGGGTCGATAAGGGAAAAAGTCTTAGCCCAGTTGAGTTTGTGGCTGTGTCTATAATAGCAAAGTCCTATCCCTGATGAGTTTGCAGATGGCTTTGTGAAGACAATATCCCGGACCCGAGGTGCCAGAAGAAAGATGTCTCGGGACGTGTGTCCATGACCAGAGCTTGGCTTGAAGTCCGTGGCACTGATGGAGCTCGTCCTTGATGGGGAGACACAAAATGCTGGAGTAACTCAGCAGGACAGGCAGCGTCTCTGGAGAGAAGTTCTCCTCCTCTCTCCCAGGAGAGTTCAGCAACATCCTCTCTCACTGCTCCTCCCCTCTGTGATTCCTCCTGCTCTCCGACAAGTTCTCATCCTTGGTGGGATTGGGGTTGAGAGGGGGGGGGGGGGTGGGGTGGGGTGGGGGTGCGAGGGGTTGTTGGGATTAGGGACGTGTCGAGTTCTGCTGCCGGTTGGTGACAGAGGGCACGATGACGAAGATAAAGACCCCGGAGATGACGAGGGCGATGGTGAGGAGCACCACGCACAAGATGGCCATGTAATAGCACCACCTGGAGCGGAAGGGCATGTTTTGTCTGGAGCCGCGTCTCCTGGTCGCCGGCTGGCCCACGTCCAGGCTCATGCTGATGCTGTTGACGGGCTTGAGGAAGGAGCCCGGCTCCGGAGCCTTGGTGTAGAGCTTGCCCTTGTCCCGGCTGAAGCGGATGCTGGGCACGGTCTGCATGCCCGAGGGCAGGTGTGACAACACGGCCTGGTTGTTGTCGAGGGCGGGGAGCCCCTTGCCCGACGGCAGCGGGGTGAGGTGGCGGCAGAAGGGGCAGGTGACCGCGCTGACGTTTTCCGAGGACACGTTGATGCGGGCCAGGCACTCGAGGCAGAAGGTGTGGCCGCACCTCAGCAGCTTGGGCACCTTGAAGACGTTGTCGAAGGGCGAGAAGCAGATTACGCAGTCCAGGTCGGTCAGCCCGCAGGCGGAGGCGAGGCTGGCACGGTCACCCGTGGGTGGGTCGCCTGCGTGGGAGATGACAGGTCAGTTTACATTAGCTCAGTTTGGAGATACAGCGCGGAAACAGCCCACCGACTCCGCACCGACCAGCGATCCCCGCACACAAATACCTTCCTGCGCACTCTCGGGACAATTTACACATATACCAATCCGATTAACCTACAAACCTGCACGTCTTTGGCGTGTGGGAGGAAACCGGAGAAACCCCACCCGGTCACGGGGAGAACGTGCAAACTCCGCAGAGACAGCACCCGTAGTCAGGGTCTCCGGCGCTGCAAGCGCTGTAAGGCAGCAACTCTACCTCGCTCTACCTCGGAGCGTCTCCCGCCCCACCACATCTCTTCCCCGTCCAAGGCCATTTAAAACTGAGGTGAGAAGGAACTTTTTCACCCAGAGTTGTGAATTAGTGGAATTCTCTGCCACAGAGGGTAGTGGAGGCCAACTCACTGGATGGATTTAAGAGAGAGTTAGATAGAGCTCTTGGGGCTAGTGGAATCAAGGGATGTGGGGAGAAGGCAGGCACGGGTCATTGATTGTGGACGACCAGCCATGATCACAATGAACGGCGGTGCTGGCTCGAAGGGCCGAATGGCCTCCTCCCGCACCTATTTTCTATGTTTCTATGCAACCCAACCCCACACTCAGTCAAATCATATTCACACAGTGGCGCAGCAGTAGAGTTGCTGCCTTTCAGCGTCAGAAACACGGGTTCAATCCTGACCACGGGTGCTGTCTGTACAGAGTTTGCACATCCTCGCTGTGACCGCGTGAGTTTTCTCTGGGTCCTCTGGTTTCCTCCTACACTCCAAAGAGGTGCAGGTTTGTAAGGCCATTGCCTACTGCAAAAAAAAAGTTCAATTGTCCCTGGTGTGCAGGATAGTGCTAGTGTACAGGGTGATTGACCAAAGGGCCTGTTTCCACGCTGTATATCTAAATTATGTTTCAGTTGAGTTGACGAGACTATGGGGAGGACAAAATGGGATTAATGTGGGATTGATGGAGTGGTAGGTAGGTTTTGACAGAACAAAGAGGATTTGTAAGAGAGGAGGAAATGGGTAGTTGACGGTCAGCACGGATTTGGTGGGCCGAAGGGTTTGTTTCTGTGCTGTTCCAGGTCTCTGGCGCTGTGAGGCAGAATCTCCACCCGCTGAGTCACTGCGACACTGTTTACATTTAAAGTCTCACCAAAGGCTCGCACGACGCAGGAAGGCTTGTGGGCAAAATAGGTTACAGGGAAAATTAGTGGGGAATTAAATTGCTCTGTGAGGCAGTATAGCACCTGTAGTCTGGATCGAAACCTGGGTCTCCAGGTGCTCTAAGGCAGCAATTGATTATTACGGATGTCAGGGGTTATGGAGAGAAGGCAGGAGAATGGGGTTGGGTGGGCCGGTGGGGTGAGATAGATCAGCTACGATTGAATGGCGGATTAGACCTGACGGGGCGAATGGCCTGATGGTGCTCCTATCCCTTATCCCTTATGATCAGATGGGTCGAATGGCTGCCTTCCACGTCATAAGGAAATGTGGAAATAGCTGGTTTGGGTGGGCATGTGAGTTTGCTATGTTCATTGGGTTAGAAGAATCATCCTTGCGCTGTTTGGCATCATCTGGAATGCATAGATCAAGAGGGCCGCGTGACGAGATTCAGTCGTACTCAGTCAAAGGCAATCAGTTTAGTTTAGAGATACAGCGCGGAAACAGGCCCTGCGGCCCACCGAGTCCACACCGATGGACTCCAAGCCTCTTTGGTCCGCCCTGACCAGCAATCACCCTGTACACTAGCACTGTCCTGCACACCAGGGACAATTGACCTTTTTTTTTTGCAGTAGGCAATGGCCTTACAAACCTGTACCTCTTTGGAGTCCAGAACAAGGGGCCACAGTTTAAGAATAAGGGGCAGGCCATTTAGAACTGAGATGAGGAAAAACTTTTTCAGTCAGAGAGTTGTGAATCTGTGGAATTCTCTGCCTCAGAAGGCAGTGGAGGCCAATTCTCTGAATGCATTCAAGAGAGAGCTGGATAGAGCTCTTAAGGATAGCGGAATCAGGGGGTATGGGGAGAAGGCAGGAACGGGGTACTGATTGAGAATGATCAGCCATGATCACATTGACTCGAAGGGCCGAATGCCCTCCTCCTGCACCTATTGTCTATTGTCTATTGACCAGCGATCACCCGCATGCCAGTTCTATGTTCTATCCCAGTTTTGTGTCCTGCACACTAGCGCCAATTAACCAACAAACCTGCACGTCTTTGGGATGTGGGAGGAAACCGGAGGACCCAGTGGAAACTCACACTGTCACAGGGAGAACGTGCAAAACTCTGCATGGACACCACCGAGGTCAGGATCGAACCCGGGAATCAGAAGACATAGGTTTAAGGTGAGTGGGGTGGGGTGGGGGTTTTTTTTTTTGGGGGGGGGGGCGGGTGGAGGGGGGCGGATGGAGGATTTAATAGGAAACTGAGGGGCAACATTTTTACACAAAGGGTGGTAGGCTTGTGAAATTACCTGCCGGAGGAGGTAGTTGAGACAGGCACTATCACAACATTTAAAAAACATTTGGATAGGTACATGGATAGGAAAGGTTTAGAGGGATATGGGCCAAACACAGGCAAGTGGGACTAGAGTTGATGAGGCATGTTGAACAGCATGGGCAAGTTAGGCAGAAGGGCCTGTTTCCCTCCTGGTGGACCCTATGACTCTGGCACAATGAGGCAGCGGCTCTATCGCTGTGTACTGTGTGCTGTGTGCAGTTTTGGTCTCCAAATTTGAGGAAGGATATTCTTGCTATGGAGGGCGTGCAGTGTAGGTTCACTAGATTAATTCCCGGAATGGCGGGACTGTCGTATGTTGAAAGGCTGGAGCGATTGGGCTTGTATACACTGGAATTTAGAAGGATGAGGGGGGATCTTATTGAAACATATAAGATAATTAGGGGATTGGACACATTAGAGGCAGATAACATGTTCCCAATGTTGGGGGAGTCCAGAACAAGGGGCCACAGTTTGAGAATAAGGGGTAGGCCATTTAGAACGGAGATGAGGAAGAACTTTTTCAGTCAGAGGGTGGTGAAGGTGTGGAATTCTCTGCCTCAGAAGGCAGTGGAGGCCAGTTCGTTGGATGCTTTCAAGAGAGAGCTGGATAGAGCTCTTAAGGATAGCGGAGTGAGGGGGTATGGGGAGAAGGCAGGAACGGGGTACTGATTGATAGTGATCAGCCATGATCGCATTGAATGGCGGTGCTGGCTCGAAGGGCTGAATGGCCTACTCCTGCACCTATTGTCTATTGTCTATTGTCTATTGTACTGTGCTGCTCTCTTGGCCACTTGCCCAAAACCAGTTGATATTGGTTGATAGGATAAATGCAAGGGGGTAAATACTTGGAGAAATCTCCAGGGTTATGGGAAAGGGAAGTGCAAGGTAGAATGAGTCAACATTGTACATTGGACATTGTGTGGCACGGTGGTGCAACGGTAGAGTTGCTGCCTTACAGCTCCAGAGACCCAGGTTCGATCCTGACTACGTGCGCTGTCTGTACTGTTTGTACGTTCTCCCTGTGATAGTGTTTCCCTGTTTCTCTGGGTGCTCCGGTTTCCTCCCACATTCCAAAGACCTACAGGTTTGCAGGTTAATTGGTTTTGGTAAGAATTATAAATTGTCCCTTGTGCGTAGGATAGTTCTAGTGTACAGGGTGATCGCTGGTCGACGCGGACTCGGTGGGCCGAAGGACCTAGTTCCGTTAAGTATCACTAAACAAAACTAAACTAAACTACACTAAACTAAACTAAACAGGGAGCTCTGTTAGAGCACGGTGGGCCAAGCAATCTTCAGTTCATGCAGTAGGATTCTTGCTTCCACTGCATGTCAGAAAGCAACAAGGAAGAAACCAAGTTTAAAAGTTTTAAACAAGGCGTTTGTTTCGCAATGGCCATTGGGCTCATTGTCGGAATTTGAGAGGGTGGATGAGTTACCCTGTCAATATGTTGGGACTTTTACAGCAGTGTCCATTTGTGCAATTGAGTCGAATGGCAGGTGCTTTACTAGTCAACCACAAATCGCTGGGCCCACAAGGAAACCAAGAGTCAACTGGGCAACGTTACTGGAGGAGTAGATATGATCACATTCCTTTTGCTGGAGGATGTTCCTGATCAAGGAACATCCTGCAGCATCCTAGAGCTTGCTCCAGATCCTAGAGCTAATCACTGGTCATCTCGCGTTGTTGCGGGTTGTGGACACTGTTGAGTTGAGTTCAGTTTAGTTTATTGTCACGTGCACCGAGGTGCAGTGAACAGCTTTTGTTGAGTCTGAAGAAGGGTCTCGACCTGAAACGTCACCCATTCCTTCTCTCCCGCGATGCTGCCTGACCTGTTGAGTTACTCCAGCATTTTGTGAATATATACCTTCGATTTGTACCAGCATCTGCAGTTATTTTCTTATACTATATAGTTTTTGTTGAGTGCTAACCAGTCAGCGGAAAGACAACACATGATTACAATTGAGCCATCCACAGTGTGCAGATACAGGATAAAGGGAATAATGTTTAGTGCAAGATAAAGTCCAGTAATGTCTGATTAAAGATACTCCGCCAATGAGGTAGACTGGAGTCGGGACCACTCTAGTTTGTGGTAGGATGGTTCAGTTGACTGATAACAACTGGGAAGAAACTGCACCTGAATCTGGAGGTGTGCGTTTTCACACTTCTGTACATCTTGCCCGATGGGAGAGGAGAGAAGAGGGAATGACCTGGGTGAAACTGGTCCTTGATTATGCTGGTGGCCCTGCCGAGGCAGCGTGGTGTAGATGAAGTCAATGGAAGGGAGGTTGGTTTTCGCGAGGGTCTGGGCACCTTGGCCATTCCCTCTTCTCTCCTGTCCCATCAGGCATAAGGAACAGAAGTGTGAAAGCTCACACCTCCAGATTCAGCGACTGTTTCTCTCAGCATGGCAACTGAACCATGCTTCCACAGAGAGCAGGCCTGAACTACCATCTACCCCATCGGGGACCCTTGAACTATATTTTCTGGCTTTACCTTGCACTCACGTTATTTCCTTCCACTGATCTTATTCCTTATCCGTACACTGTGAATGTAATCACTGCTGATTGTAATCATGTACAGTCTTTCCGGTGACTGGACAGAAGAAAACTAAAAAGCTTTTCGCTGTACCCTGGCACACATGACAATAAACAAAACTATGGGGTGGGAGCTGCTTTACGTCCTCGTCGTCCACCCTGGGTAGTTCTACAGAACTGGCAAAATTTGCAGCAAAGCGTCAACTATGGTACTCTGAAGCACCAATTGCCACTTTTGATTGTTGTAGTTGACATACGAAAGAAGCAGAACAAAACTATCAAACGAATGTTGAATTCTCCAACTTCAGATAACACACTGCGCGGCACAGTGGTGTAGCAGGTAGAGCAGCTGCTTCCCAGTCCAAAAAGACCCAGACTTTCAATGTTATCTGTGTGGAGTTTGACAATAGACAATAGACAATAGGTGCAGGAGGAGGCCATTCGTCCCTTCGAGCCAGCCATTCAACGTGATCATGGCTGATCATTCTCAATCAGTACCCCGTACCTGCCTTCTCCCCATACCCACTTGACCATCGATCACCCATTCAGACTAGTTCTATGTTATCCCACTTTCTCATCCACACCTTACACACGAGGGGGCAATTTTCCAGGGGAAATTAAGCAACAAATCCGTAAGTATTTGGGATGTGGGAGGGAAGCCACACCCGGAGGAAACCCACACAGTAAGTACTGAAAGTAAGCGTGCAGGTACAGCAGGCAGTGAAGAAAGCTAATGCATGTTGGCCTTCATAACGAGAGGATTTGAGTGTAGGAGCAAGGAGGCCTGCCTGCAGTTGTACAGGGCCCTGGTGAGACTGGAGTATTATGTGCAGTTTTGGTCTCTTAATTTGAGGAAGGACGTCCTTGCCATTGAGGCAGTGCAGCGTAGGTTCACGAAGTTAATTTAGAAGGATGAGAGGGGATCTTATCTAAACGTATAAGATTATTAAGGGGTTGGACACATTAGAGGCAGGAAAATTTTCCCAATGTTGCGGAGTCCAGAACAAGGGGCCACAGTTTAAGAATAATGGGTAGGCCATTTAGAACGGAGATGAGGAAAAACTTTTTCAGTCAGAGAGTTGTGAATCTGTGGAATTCTCTGCCTCAGAAGGCAGTGGAGGCCAATTCTCTGAATGTATTCAAGAGAGAGCTAGATAGAGCTCATAAGGATAGCGGAGTCAGGGGGTATGGAACGGGGTTCTGATTGAGAATGATCAGCCATGATCACATTGAATGGCGGTTCTGGCTCGAGGGGCCGAATGGCCTACTCCTGCGTCTATTGTCTATTGTCTATAATACCTGTGATGGCTGGACTGTCATATGAGGAAAGATTGGAAAGACTGGGCTTTTATTGACTGGAGTTTAGAAGGATGAGAGGGGATTATTTGAGACGTATAAAATTATAAAAGGACTGGACAATCTAGATGCAGGAAAAATGTTCCCAATGTTGGGGGAGTCCAGAACCAGGGGCTACAGTCTAAGAATAAAGGGGAGGCCATTTAAAAATGAGGTTGGAGGAAACTTTTTCACCCAGAGAGTTGTGAATTTGTGGAATTTTCTGCCACAGAAGGCAGTGGAGGCCAATTCCCTGGATGAATTTAAAAGAGAGTTAGATCGAGCTCCAAGGGCTTGTA
Organism: Rhinoraja longicauda; assembly: GCF_053455715.1. NCBI lineage: Eukaryota > Metazoa > Chordata > Chondrichthyes > Rajiformes > Arhynchobatidae > Rhinoraja > Rhinoraja longicauda. The sequence continues at coordinate 85,656 of NW_027601486.1, read as the reverse complement.
GAATCAAGGGATATGGGGAGAAGGCAGGCACAGGTTACTGATTGTGGATGATCAGCCATGATCAACATGAATGGCGGTGCTGGCTCGAAGGGCCAAATGGCCTCCTCCTGCACCTATTTTGTATGTTTCTATGTCACAGGGAGAAGTTGTAAACTCCACACAGATAATATCCGAGGTCAGGATCGGACTTGGGTCTCTGGCGCTGTTAGGTGGCAGCTTTACCAGCTGCGCCACCATGCCACTCTGTCTTTCTTCCTGTCGCCATCAGGACTATTTGTACCTGCTATCCTCTCTTCTCTTTACCGTTGTGCATATAGTCGTCCTTACTAGGCATGTCCCTGTATACCACAACCACATCAGCCACAAATTACACAATACTAGTACCTTATCCCACATAGTGCCACTCTATCAGGGTAACTCCCTTGGTTTCATCCACATTTCACTGTGATCCAGGCTGGCATGTTTCTCAGTGTGATAAGAAGGATCTGCACCATGCAGGTTTAAACCAAAGACAGGAGTAACCCAACAGGTCAGGCAGTCCATCTGGCAGAAAAGGATAGGTTCATACGTTTTGGGTCCGAATGTGAAACGTCACCTACCCATGCTCTTCGGAGATGTACAGTTTAGTTTATTTTCCCGTGTACCGAGCTACAGTGAAAAGGTATTTTTGCCTGCTATCCGTGTCGGAAAATAACTGCAGATGCTGGTACAAATCGAAGGTATCACAAAATGCTGGAGTAACTCAGCAGGTCAGGCAGCATCCAGGAGAGAGGGAATGGGTGACGTTTCGGGGCGAGACTCTTCTTCATGCTATCCAGTCAGTGGAAAGACAATACATGATTACAAATGAGCCATTTACAGTGGACAGATGTATAATAAGGGAATAACATTTAGTGAAAGGTAAAGCCAACAAAGTCCGATCCGCTGAGTTACTCCAGCACTTTTTGCCTAATTTGTGTCTAAACTGCTGCCTCACAGTGCCAGAGACCCCAGTTCGATCCGGACCTTGGCTGCTGTCTGTTTGTGTGGACTTTGCACGTTCTGTCTGTGACCGCCTGGGTTTCCTACAGGTGCCCTGGTTTCCTCCCATATCATGTGCGTTTTTTTGCTTAACTGCCCCCCTGTAAATTGCACTTACTGTGTAGGGTGTGGATGAGAAAGTGGGATAATATAGAATGGGTGCGGACCGGTGATCAATGGTCGGCGTGGACCGAACCAAACCAAATCAAACCAAACTAAACTACTACTGGGGAAATGGAATTCCCACCACATCAGCAGAAAGCTGTAGTTTAGTCTAGTTTAGGGATACAGCGCGGAAACAGGCCCTTCTGCCCACCGCGTCCGCGTCAACCAGCGTTTCCTGCACATTAATGCTATCCTGCACACTCTAAGGACAATTTTTACATTTACCAAATCAAGTCACCTACAATCCTGTACGTCTTTGGTTGGTAGTTGGAGGTTTTTCTGAAGAGATGGTCCTAGCCGGTCACACTATTTGTGTCGGAAGGAACTGTAGATACTGATTTATATGGAAGATAGACACAAAATGCTGGAGTAGCTCAACGGGTCAGGCAGCATCTCCCAGGTGAAAAAGAGTAGCTGATGTTTTCGGTTGAAACCCTTCTTCAGTCTGAACTGAACGACTGTTTAGTTTTAGTTTAAAGATACCTAGTTGAAACTGGCCCTTTGGCCCACCAAGTCCACACCGTCCAGCAATCACCCGTACACTAGTTTTATCCTACACCCGAGGGGCAATTTACAGAATTCAATTAACCTACACACCTGCAATTCTTTGGAATTTGGGAAGAAACCGGTGCACCCGGAGAACACCCACACTGTCACGGGGAGAACCTACAATCTCCGTACAGAAAGCACCGGTAGTCAGGATAGAAGTCGGGTCTCTGGCGCTGTGAGGTAGCAACTTGAATGAACGAATGAACGCATGAATGAATGAGTGAGCTCAGAAGACTATCGGAACACAGCTACCAGCCTTGGAGGGCAAAGACAGCACACGATGCCTCAGAAAAGCCACCAGCATTCACAAAGACTCCTCACACCCCTGCAATAGTCTGTTCGAAATTCTACCATCGGGCAGACGCTACAAGGCCTTCCACGCCCGCACCTCCAGGCTCAGGAACAGCTTCATCCCCAGGGCCATAGCTGCTATGAACCGGTCCTGCTGAGCCGGATGGCCACATCACACAGCGAACCGGCACAGACCTACTTGAACTTTATTCTGTTTTAAAACTGTTTCTAATTTTGTTTCATTGGGTTGTCTAAATTTATACTGATTAGCTAATTAATTTATTGCATCGTATGGAAGGCGCATTCCCAATCCATTTGTACCCCTGTGCAATGACAATAAAGAAATATTGTATTGTATAAATAAATACTTTATTGTCACATGTGACAAGTCACAGTGAAATTCTTTGTTTGCATACCCAAGGAAAGCAAATAGTCGCCATGCAAAGGGAGCCGACATCGTTACAATGCAGACACAAAATGCTGAAGTAACTCAGATGGACAGGCAGCATCTCGGGAGAGCAGGAATGGGTGATGTATCGGGTTGAGACCCTTCTTGATTCTGCCTGTCCCGCTGAGTTACTGCAGCATTTTGTGTCCACCTTCGATTTAAACCAGCATCTGCAGTTTTTTTTCCTACACATAGGTACCAAGTATCCTGCTTTGTTCTCCCTTTCCTCCCTCCTGGTGGGGGACGCTGGGTCATCCACGGTTCCTCCCCCTCCCTCACAGCAGCCCCCCCGTCCCCCCCCCCCCCAAGTTGGGAAATCCACTGCTGTGCCACAGTGCTGCCCCAGAAATGTACAGATGTCTATCTAAGGTCTCTCTGTCTGACAGTCTGTGAACATCCCCAGTAGTGGATAGCTTGCTCTTGGTTCTTTGGCCTTCTGACTGCACTCATTGACTCCTGAAGGACATTGGCCTCCTTCCACCATGGTCACACCCCCCCTTTGTCAGGAAGGCTCAGAATTCAAGGCATTTCTGGCTTTGTGCCTGGCTGCAGACACTCCTGTTGTCGTGCCCAACAATTAAAATTTGATTGATCTCATGCCAGAATTAGTTACAGCTAACACACACGGGGACCTGGAAGATATAGGCCTGTTAAATGCAGCTCAGCGGCAGGAGGTGATCTCGAAACCTTCCCAAGTCCCTGGTAAATTGCAGCCCCAACCAAATTTGCAAAGTTGAATTTGACCCGAACAAATCAGTCTCAAGAAGGGCCTGGACTCGAAACGTCACCCATTCCTTCTCTCCTTTGGTGGTAATGGAAGAAGTTTAATTGAAATCGCTGTTATACTTTTAAAGTTATTCACATTTTTAAGTTTAAATCTATCTCCTGGGGAGGGAGGGAGGTGGGTGGAGGATAAGGGGGATTGAGTGGGGGGGAGGGGAAGGGGGCGGGGGAGAGGAGAGGGGGCTGCACCAATGCAGGAGAGCTTTGGGCCCAACGGGTCCACTTGTTCTAGTATCCCACTAAATCTGTCCTATCTATGTTCTTGTCTAAATGTTTTTTTTAAACGTTGCGACAGTAACTGCCTCAACGACCTTGGTGTTCTGGTTTCAGTTTAGTTTATTGTCATGTGTACCGAGGTAGAGTGAAAAGTTTTTGTCGCATGCTAACCACGTACCAAAAGATGTTTGCAGGTTAATTCTACTCCTTCTCCTCCTTTGAGGCAGCAGAAACTATGTAACGCCCTCCAGGCGCTGTCGCCAGTGCAATGTGCTGTGGTCAAGGGGGCGTGAGGTCTACCCCTCCACCAGGGGGACGGAGGACAGCGCAGTCGAAAATGCGCTGTTTTGCTGGTCTGCTCCACACACCCAGGCTGCTGATGGACGCAACCCCCAACATAGAAACATAGAAAATAGGTGCAGGAGTAGGCCATTCGGCCCTTCGAGCCTGCACCGCCATTCAATATGATCATGGCTGATCATCCAGCTCAGTATCCCGTACCTGCCTTCTCTCCTTACCGCCTGATCCCGTTAGCAAAAAGGGCCACATCTAACTCCCTCTTAAATATAGCCAATGAACTGGCCTCAACTACCTTCTGTGGCAGAGAATTCCACAGACTCACCACTCTCTGTGTGAAGAAATGTTTTCTCATCTCGGTCCTAAAAGACTTCCCCCTTATCCTTAAGCTGTGACCCCTGGTTCTGGACTCCCCCAACATCGGGAACAATCTTCCCGCATCTAGCCTCTCCAACCCCTTAAGAATTTTATATGTTTCTATAAGATCCCCCCTCAGTCTTCTAAATTCCAAAGAGTACAAGCCCAGTCTATCCAGTCTATCCTCATATGAATGTCCCGCCATCCCAGGGATCAATCTGGTTCAACGATGCATGTTGAAATTGAACCGGCCGAACCCTGTGCGGAGACGGTCCAGGGCTACTCCCATCTCGAATGAACATACGACTGAATCTTTCAAGCGCTGTGATATGCACTGCTGCACAAGAACACGTCTGATTCCACTCCGCAGAGTGCGGCGGGTGTCACTGAACGAATTGGTTTCTCGCAGTCTCCCCGTCCCACGCTCCCCAATCTCTCCCCACCCCACAACCCCCGCCGCCGGCTCGGTGAAGGCGGGGAGTGGCCACCGAGGACCAGGAGCCTGAATTTCGCTTCGCAGACCCGGATCCGTTCCCAACTCCCCCCCCCCCCCCCCCCCATTGTCTTCACCGCGGAACTCGCTGACATTTTAAAAGTTTTGTTTATTCACAAAACGCTGGAGTAACTCAGCAGGTCAGGCAGCATCTCAGTATATAGATGGGCCAAATGCAGGAAAGTGTGACCAGCAGGTCAGGCAGCATCTCAGGAGAGAAGGAGTGGGTGACGTTTCGGGTCGAGACCCTTCTTCAGACTTCTCATCAGAGTGAAGAAGGGTGTCGACCCGAAACGTCACCCATTCCTTCTGTCCTGAAAAACTGCTGCCTGACCTGCTGAGTTACTCCAGCATTTTGTGAATAAATACCTTCGATTTGTACCAGCATCTGCAGTTATTTTCTTACACTTTAAAAAGTTTGCGGCGAGAGCGCCCGTCACAAGCCGGCTGCTAACCCTCTGTGGGCAATGTTTGTGCTGTAGTAACTCAGCGGGTCGGGCAGCATCTTCAGTTTTTTAAAAACAAGTTTAGTTCAGAGATACAGCGCGGAATCAGACACATTCGGCCGAGCGCTCGCACTATCGTACACACACAAAGGGACAATTTACAATTTTTTGCTCTGCCAATTAGCCAATTGACAATGTTTCTGGCGTGGGGGAGGAAACCCGGAGAAAACCCCACGCGAGGACGCACAAACTCCGTACGGACAGCGCCCGTAGTCAGGGTCGAACCAGGGTCTCTGGCGCTGTGAGGCAGCAACTCTACCCGCTGCCCCACCCTTCTCCGGAGAACATGGACAGGTGACGTTTCGGGTCGGGACCCTTCTCCAGAGTCCACGTTCTCCGGAGATGCTGCCTAACCCGCTCAGTTACTTCAGCACTCTGTGTCTTTTTTTGTTTTTTGTAAACCAGCATCTGCAGTGCGGCCTTCAAGGGCCGGACGGTGTCATTCTTTCTAACAAACATTCCCCATTCTCTGGGCCTCAACCCGATAAACATCAATTTCCTTTAAAAAAATGGGTCTGAAGAAGGGACTCGCACGACCGTTTACCGCCTTCCCTCTGACTGCCGCTAGCCTCCAGTCCACACACTGGGGAGGGGGGGGGGAGGGCGTTACAGTCTCCGATTATGTACCCCCACCACCCACTCCTCACCTTGCCCCCCCCACTCCTCTTCCCCCCCCCACTCCTCTCCCCCCCCACTTCTCTCCCCCCCACTCCTCTCCCCCCCCACTCCTCTCCCCCCCCCACTCCTCTCCCCCCCCCTCCACCCCTCTCCCCCCCCTCCACCCCTCTCCCCCCCCCTCCACCCCTCTCCCCCCCCTCCACCCCTCTCCCCACCCCTCTCTCCCCCCCCCCCCTCCACCCCGTCCGACTCACCTGCGTGTAGCTCCGATCTTACGTCTGCTGGACTATTCTCCATCTTCGCTGTTTGAGCCGGTGCTTGCCTCTCTCCCGCTTGCTGCTGCTCAGTAGCAGGTATACTACAACCTACCAGTCCACATGCAGCGCCCCGAATAATCGTCCGGCTCTCTCTCTCTCTGCGTGCCTGTCTGCCTCTCTCTCTTTCTCTCTCTCTCAATCAGCCGCCTTCGGCGCAGCTTTCAAAGCTGGTTTCTCAAAAAGCTTTTCCGGGACTCAGTTTAACAGTCTTGTGTCCCTATTTACACGCTCTGATTTCTGTCCAGGTCATGTATTCCGGATACTTTCGCCCCAGTGTTCTGGGTTCTGGAGGGTTTGCGCGGCGTTTTGAACTCGACCACACAGGTAGACAGGTGCCCGCTCGCCTCCGCTTGCCCTGTGTGAACTTGGAGCCGCGGCAAGCGGTTTTCTGCCCAACTCCCGTGACGCCCAGCGCTGGTTCAGCCTGTTTTACCTGCTGCAGCGCCGGGCGTCTGTTGGTCTTATGCCAAGAGACCTGGCGGGCTCATTTCAGCCACAACGGTGGGGGAGGTGGGAGAAAGAGTGATTAAGTGGGGGAGGGTGAGAGATGGGGCGAGGGGGGAAAGGGGGAGGGAGGGAGGATGGAATTGTCACACATAGGAGGGAACTACAGATGCTGGTTTACACCGAAGACTGACTCAAAATGCTGGAGTAACTCACAGGGACAGGCAGCATCTCTGGAGAAAAGGAATAGGTGATGTTTCGCGTCTTCAGACTGAGAATCAGTGGAGAGGGTAGGGGAAAAACTAGAGGGATGAAAAGGTGTAAAGGAACAAACAATTACCCCTCATGTTCCTATTAAACCTTTCCCCTCTCACCTTAAACCGATGTCCTCTGGTTCTCGATTTCCCTACTCGGGGCAAAAGACTGCATTTACCCAACCTACTCCTCTCATGACCTTCTATGATAGGATTACCCCTCATCCTTCTGTGTTCCAATGAATAAAGTCCTAGCCTGCTCTACCTCTCCCTGTAGCTCAGGTCCTAGAGAATCTAATTTGTTCTGTTATCATATCATATCATATATATACAGCCGGAAACAGGCCTTTTCGGCCCTCCAAGTCCGTGCCGCCCAGCGATCCCCGCACATTAACACTATCCTACACCCACTAGGGACAATTTTTACATTTACCCAGCCAATTAACCTACATACCTGTACGTCTTTGGAGTGTGGGAGGAAACCGAAGATCTCGGAGAAAACCCACGCAGGTCACGGGGAGAACGTACAAACTCCTTACAGTGCAGCACCCGTAGTCAGGATCGAACCTGAGTCTCCGGCGCGGCATTCGCTGTAAAGCAGCAACTCTACCGCTGCGCTACCTTTCATTCCATTTGTTCCTTGTACCTTTTCAAACCTCTAGTTTTCCTCTCCCCTGACTCTCATTCTGAAAGGTCTCGACTGGAAAGGTCACCTGTTCCTCCTATCCAGAGATGCTGCCTGACCTGTTGAGAATTTTGTGTCTTCCTGAGATAGGTTGGAGTACTGGGTTCAGTTTTGCTCACCATGTTCTTGGAAAGATGCTGTCAAGCTGGAAAGGGTGCAGAGAAGATTTATGTGGATGCTGCCAGGACTCAAGGGCCTGAGTTTTTGGGAGAGGTCGAGCAGGCTCGGACATTTTTCCCCTGGGGCACAGGGAGGATGAGGGGTAATCTTATTGAGGTGTACAAGATTGTGAGAGGAATATACTGTGATATCATGAGAGGTAGAGTCATAGAGGGGAGATACATTTCCTCCCGGTGGATGCAACAAGGACTACAAACCATCATGGCTGCCAGCAAAAGACTACAAAACCCATAGTCAGCAGGGCTGCCTGCCCTGCTGACACTGATTGCTGCTGACACTGATTGCTGCTGACACTGATTGTTGCTGACACTGATTGCTGCTGACACTGATTGCTGCTGACACTGAGTGCTGCTGACACTGAGTGCTGCTGACACTGAGTGCTGCTGACACTGATTGCTGCCCAGCTGAACCAGATGAGCTGATTGCCTCAGTGAGAGAGCTCACAGGGAAGGGAAGCAGTGTATTTAAAAAGAGAGACAACGACTTGAGCAGACAGGGGAGAGAAGCAGTGTTGGAGTTATATTTTGTAAGAAGGCAGCAAGCTACAGTTTTGATTTAACTACCTGTTTTGGTTTTGTGTACCTGTCTGCAAACAATTAAGTTTACCTGTTTTTGGAAAAGACTAAATTATTTCCGGCACCCACACCTCCCAACCTTCAAGAGAAAAGCTTCCGACCTCTCAAGACATCACAATACACACATATGCACACACACACTCATACATATATACATGCACAAACACACGCACACATATATATGTGTGTGTGTGTATATATGTATGTACATACATGTCTGAAGAAGGGTCTCGACCCAAAACGTCACCCGTTCCTTCTATCCAGAGATGCTGCCTTGCCCAGCTGTGTTACTCCATCATTTTGTGTCTATCTACATACATACATACGTATATACATACATACGTACATAAATACATAGACACATATAAAACAAACGATCAATAATAGTGCAAAAATACAAAAGCAATGTCTCCCAGTGTCCAGTTCAGAGATTATTTGGTTAACTGACATTGTAAGACTTATTCACAAAATGCTGGAGTAACTCAGCAGGTCAGGCAGCATCTCAGGAGAGAAGGAATTGCTGACGTTTCAGGTCGAGACCCTTCTTCGAGACCCTTCTTCAGCCTGGTGTAAGACATAGAAACATAGAAACATAGAAAATAGGTGCAGGAGTAGGCCATTTGGCCCTTCGAGCCTGCACCGCCATTCAATATGATCATGGCTGAACATCCAGCTCAGTAGCCTGTACCTGCCTTCTCTCCATACCCCCTGATCCCTTTAGCATAAAGGGCCACATCTAACTCCCTCTTAAATATAGCCAATGAACTGGCCTCAACTACCTTCTGTGGCAGAGAATTCCACAGACTCACCACTCTCTGTGTGAAGAAATGTTTTCTCATCTCGGTCCTAAAAGACTTCCCCCTTATCCTTAAGCTGTGACCCCTGGTTCTGGATTCCCCCAACATCGGGAGCAATCTTCCCGCATCTAGCCTCTCCAACCCCTTAAGAATTTTATATGTTTCTATAAGATCCCCCTTCAGTCTTCTAAATTCCAGCGAGTACAAGCCCAGTCTATCCAGTCTTTCCTCATATGAAAGTCCCGCAATCCCAGGGATCAATCTGGTGAACCTTCTCTGTACTCCCTCTAAGGCAAGAACGTCTTTCCTCAGGTTAGGAGACCAAAACTGCACACAATACTCCAGGTGCGGTCTCACCAAGGCCCTGTACAAGTGCAGCAGAACCTCCCTGCTCCTAAACTCAAATCCTCTTGCTGTGAATGCCAACATACCATTCGCTTTCTTCACTGCTTGCTTCACCTGCATGCTTGCTTTCAATGACTGGTGCACCATGACACCCAGGTCACGTTGCATCTCCCCTTCTCCCAATCGGTCACCATTCAGGTAATACTCTGCTTTCCTGTTCTTGCCGCCAAAGTGGAAGACTTAAGTGGATGAATAAACATTCTATACATATTTGCACAATTGTAAAAGGTGAATCAGTACAGAAGTACGCAAAGGCAGGGGTAGTTTGGGGTTGCATTTTCAGTGCTGAAAGTAAAGAGTTAACGGTGAATCTTGAAGAAGTGAGGAATCAGGATGACAATAGCAAATCTGTGTAGGATTGTTGTGTTTGCAGCCACACAGATCTTATTCCTTGGATGATGAAATATGCACAAAAACCCGACAGTGAAGAAGTTTAGGCAGTTGCCATCATTCCTCTGTTAGGCTCTAGATTTGAATTGCAAATTGCAATTCAACAGTTATTCACACAACACATTACCGGTTGCCAACTATTTTAACTTCCCTTCCCATTCCCACACTGACCTTACATCTTTCTGAAGAAGGGTCCCGACCCGAAAAGTCACCTGTTCCTCCTCTCAAGAGATGCAGCCTGTCCCGCTGAGTTACTCCAGCATTTTGTGTCTATCTTCAGTGTAAACCAGCAGTTCCTTCCTACCCAGGCTGACCTTTCTGTCCTGGGTCTCTCCTGTTGTCAGAGTGAGGCCACACACAAACTGGAGGAACAACGATATGAACATTGAATTATCTGTAGGGAGTTTGTACATTCGGCCTGTGACCGCGTGGGTTTTCTCCAGATGCTCTGGTTTCCTCCCACATGCTAAAGACGTGCAGGTTTGTAGGTTAATTTGCTTCTGTAAATAACAACCCAATGATATGAGTATTGAATTATCTAATTTTAGGCACCTAACCTACAAACAACTCCTCCCCCTCGGTTCCCTGTGTCCAATTTGGATGCACACCCATTTCTCCCTTTCCTCTTCCCTCTGTTCCCTTCCATCTATATTCCTCCTCTGTCATAAGGTCACAAGGAGAAGGAGTAGAATTAGGCCATTCAATCCATCAAATCTACACCGCCATTCAATCATGGCTGATCCATCTCTCACTCTGAACTCCATTCTCCTGCCTTCTCCCCATAACCTCTGACACCCGTACTGATCAAGAATCTCTCCATCTCTGCCTTAAAAATATCCACTGACTTGGCCTCCACAGCCTTCTGTGGCAAAGAATTCCACAGATTCACCACTCTCTTACTAAGGATCTGTCTTCACATTTCATGTCTCTTCTCTTCTTAGCTCAGTATCTCACTACCTTTTTCCTTTTCATCCCTGGCCCTCGTCCAACCATCTGCCGAACATGCCCTCTCCCTTCACGTGTATCCATCTATCACTTGCCAGACTCTGCTCCACCCCAATCCCTCTACTACAATCTATCTGAAACATCTGAAAATAGGTGGGGGAGTAGGCCATTCAGCCCTTTGAGCCAGCACCGCCATTCAATATGATCATGGCTGATCATCCAATATCAGTAACCCTGCTTTCTCCCCATATCCCTTGAGCTATATCTAACTCTCCCTTGTATGCATCCAGTGAATTGGCCTTCTGTGGCACAGAATTCCACATCCTTCTAAGTTGCAGTGAATACAAGCCCAGTCAATCCATTCATTCATCATATGTCAGTACTGCCATCCCGGGAATTAACATGGTGAACCCACGCTGCACTCCCTCAATAGCAAGAATGTCCTTCCTCAAATTAGGAGACCACAACTGCACACAAGACTCCAAGTGTGGTGAAGAAGGGCCCTGCCCTGAAACGTTGTTCTCCAGACTTGCTGCCTGACCCACTGAGTTACCCCAGCACTTTGTGTCTATGTTTGTAGCATCTGCAGCATCTTTGTGTGTATGTTTACCTTTTGCCTTTTCTGTTCCCAGTGGGCGGTGATAGAGTTACAGCCTTATAGTGTCAGAGACCCGAGTTCAATCCTGACTTTGGGTGCTGTCTGTATGAAGTTTGCACTTTCCCCCGTGAGCACGTGGGTTAGGGTTAGAGTTAACTGCGCAGCAATTACAAAGTTAAAGACAGGTTCGGGAGGCAAGAAAATGCAGAAGTGCATTCTTTCAAAAGGTAAATGGCGTGGCTCAAGGGAGAAATGCTACCTGAGACAACAAATAGACTCACTGCTCCTTTCAGAAAGCACTGGGTGATCTTTAACACACCTGCATACCGCCTGCCTGTGGTATAAGAAGATAACTGCAGATGCTGGTACAAATCGAAGGTATTTATTCACAAAATGCTGGAGTAACTCAGCAGGTCAGGCAGCATCTCGGGAGAGAAGGAATGTGTGACGTTTCGGGTCGAGACCCTTCTTCAGACTGATGTCAGGGGGGCGAGACAAAGGAAGGATATAGGTGGAGACAGGAAGATAGAGGGAGATCATGGAAGGAGGAGGGGAAGGGAGGGACAGAGGAACTATCTAAAGTTGGAGAAGTCGATGTTCATACCACTGGGCTGCAAGCTGCCCAGGCGAAATATGAAGTGCTGTTCCTCCAATTTCCGGTGGGCCTCACTATGGCACTGGAGGAGGCCCATGACAGAAAGGTCAGACTGGGAATGGGAGGGGGAGTTGAAGTGCTCGGCCACTGGGAGATCAGTTTGGTCAATGCGGACCGAGCGCAGGTGTTGAGCGAAGCGATCGCCGAGCCTGCGCTTGGTTTCACCGATGTAAATAAGTTGACATCTAGAGCAGCGGATGCAATAGATGAGGTTGGAGGAGGTGCAGGTGAACCTTTGTCTCACCTGGAAAGACTGTTTGGGTCCTTGGATGGAGTTGAGGGGGGAGGTAAAGGGACAGGTGTTGCATCTCGTGCGGTTGCAGGGGAAAGTGCCCGGGGTTGGGGTGGTTTGGGTAGGAAGGGACGAGTGGACCAGGGAGTTATGTTGACCTGCCTGTGGTAGGTCAACACAACTTCAGGGCTACAGAACGGACTGAAGCAAAGATAGATACAAAGTGCTGGAGCAACTCAGCAGATCAAGCAACATTCCTGGAGAATATGGATCGGTGACGTTTCAAGTCTGGACCCTTTCTTCAGAGTCCTAACTCACCTGAAACATCACCTATCCTTGATACCTGACCTGCTGAGTTACTCCAGCAACTTTGTGTCTATCTTTGGTATAAACCAACAGTTCCTTCTTATTACTTAAGCCAAGATCATATTTGACATTTCTTTAGTAGTTTACTTTAGAGATACAATGTAGAAACATGTCCTTAGGCCCACCGAGTTCACACCGACCAGTGGTCACCCCATAGATTAACACTATCCCACACATTAGGGACAACTTACATAGAAACATAGGTGCAGGAGTAGGCCGTTCGGCCCTTCGAGCCAGTACCGCCATTCAATATGATCATGGCGGATCATCTAAAATCAGTACCACGTTCCTGCCTTTTCTCCATGTCCCTTGATTCCTTTAGCCCCAAGAGGTAAATCTAAATCTCTCTTGAAATTTACAATTTCCAGAGGCCAATTTACCCAGTGGTGCAGCGGTAGAGTTGCTGAATTACAGTGCTGCAGCGTCAGAGACCCGGGTTCGATCCCGACCACGGGTGCTGTCAGTACAGAGTTTGTACGCTCTCCCCGTGACCTGCGCGGGTTTTGTCCAAGATTTCCGGTTTCCTCCCACACTCCAAAGACGTACAGGTTCCAGGTTAATTGGCTTCTATAAGTTGTAAATTGCCCCTAGTGTGTAAGATAGAACTTGGGTACAGGTAGATCGCTGGTCGGCGCAGACTCGGTGGGCTGAAGGGCCTGTTTTCATGCTGTATCTCCAAAGTCTAAAGGTGGAACACCTGAGAACAATGAAAAAGCTTAAATGAGACCTGGGCTAATGTGGTAGGAAGAACATCCAATGTGTGCAGGAGAATAGGATCAAACCAGTAGTCTGGATCAAACCCGGGACTCTAGCGCTTTGCATTTTTTCTGGTAATCTAGCTTCTGCATTTTCTTGTGTCTCGTTGACTCATCCTTTGCTGTCACAGTGATTGAATTGCACAAGTTCCCAGCTAATATGCACGTTCTGCCCGTGACCTGTGTGGGTTTTCCCCAGGTTCTCGGTTTCCTCACACAAGTTTGCAGGTTAATTGACTTGGTATAATTGTAAATTGTCCCTAGTGTGTGTAGGATAGTGTTAATGTGTGGGGATCGCTGGTCGGCGTGGACTCGGTGGGCCGAAGGGCCAGTTTCCACACTGTCTCTAAATTAAACTAAAGTAAATGAATGGGAGACTTTCTATTCTTGCCAGCAGGGCTGCTCCCTTTATTGAGGTAGAGGAGCAGGATATCTAACATTATAGCTAGTTTTTCATGAAATTATCAACTGTAGCCTTGCTCTTTAAAAATGCAAACTCGAGAAGTCTCAATTTGCATTGATGCAGTGGCATGCATTTCCTCAGGGCTTCAAGGCAAATTAAGTGCAAGAATGAAATCATAAGTAATGTGCTTTACCTTGATGGATAACACTAGACCTTTTGTTCACACCCGAAAGACCAGACCATTTCACAACTATACAGCTTTGTTTGAGCCCAGAGCTTGCGCTCAAGTCTGCCCTGAGATTCGAACCCATAACCTCCCGACCAGAGGCAAATGGGCTATCACTGGGCCATGGGATCAGCTCCTTCATTCAAATTCAAGGAACCAAAATGGCGGCGCTGTCATAGCAGCTGCGGTCCATTTGTCTTGTGTTTTTGTCTTAATTGTAGTTGTGATGTGGTGTTTTTGTGTTTGTGTACTATGTGTGTATGTGGGGGGGGGGAGGGGGGGAACTGTAAAATTGTAAATAGGTGTCCCTTCCGAACGGAGACCCGACCTTTGTTTTCTGGGTGTGGTCTCCGTTCCTGCTGCGGCCCAACCATTGGCCCAACTCCTGGAGCTGGCGGCCTCCCGGGCTCTGGTTCGCAGAGCCCGCGGATCGGACTTACCATCAGCGGAGCCGGCCGTCCTCGGAGGCTGCGGGAGCGGCTGCGACTCGCCTTAGGCTCGGCCCGCTGCGGACCGTCCGGCGCGGCCTGCAACCACAACAACCTGACCGCGGGAGAGGACAGCAGGAGAAGGGAAAAGACATTGTGGCCTTCCATCACAGTGAGGAGAGGACTGGAGGAGGCTCACTGTGATGGATGTTTCTTTGATGGATGTTTCTTTTTTTGTGTGTTTTTGGGGTTGTGTAATTTTAATGCCTATTTAATGCTTTTATTGTTGGACTGTGGGTGACTGAATTTCGTCCAATATTGGATGACAAATAAAGCTATCTTGAATCTCTTGAATCTTGAAGATGTGGCGATGAGTTCAGCTGATGATGTTTCAATGGGACAGTCCACCAGTGATCTGCATCTCTACAGGAAAAGAAACACCATTTTCTGCCTGTCCCGCTGAGTTACTCCAGCATTTTGTGTTTATCTTCAGAAAAGAAACATTGCTATTGTTAATGGTGTTACAGTGGAGGCACAGTATTAAAGTTGTTGCCTCACAGAGCCAGAGACCCGTGTTCGGTCCTGACTACGGGTGCTGTCTGTATGGAGTCCGTTCATCCTGTGGCTGCATGGGTTTCCTCCGGGTGCTCCGGTTTCCTCCCACATCCCAAAGACGTTGGCTTTAACCTAGTCTCACTGGTGGCAAGCTGCAACAAAGGTGTAAAACACCCTGAGATTTGGATATAGTATGGAACTCCCTTGACTGCTGCTGGGTTAAATATGCATTTCAAAATCTCTGCTGAGGTTTTTGCCAAGAGTTTACGAAGTGACCAGAGGTTACAGTAATTGTACTGAAATCAGCTTCCCCAAGTTGTGAAAATTGATTGAAAGGAGTGCTAATAGGCACTAGTTTTAAAAGAAGTTTAATATTTTAATATCATGACATTCAGTAAAAAGACTTATCTCCCCTCTTAAGTCAAGTCAAGTCATGTCAAGTTTATTTGTCACATACATATACAAGATGTGCAGTGAAATGAAAGTGGCAACGCTTGCGGATTGTGCTAAACTACATAACAGAATAGAATTTTTTTTTTTAATACAAAAAAAAAATTAATACAGTAAATTAAATTAGTCCCATGTGATATGAGAGTTAACAGTTCTGATGGCCCGTGGGAAGAAGCTCCATCTCATCCTCTCCGTTTTCACAGCGTGACAGTGGAGGCGTTTGCCTGACCGTAGCAGCTGGAACAGTCCGTTGCTGGGGTGGTAGGGGTCCCCCATAATGTTGCTGGCTCTGGATCTGCACCTCCTGATGTATAGGTCCTGCAGCGGGGCGAGTCTAGTTCCCATAGTCTGGCTAAAGGTGTGAAGATGGCCTTTTCAATCGATATTAGGACCCAGTCAAAGATTTAAAGTTTAGTTTAGATACAACACGGAAAAAGGCCCTTCGGCCCACCAAGTAAACGCTGACCAGTGATCACCCCATACACTGACACTAACCTACACACACAAGGGACAATTTAAATTTTCACCAAGCTAATTAACCTGCAAATCTGCACGTCTTTGGAGTTTGGGAGGCACCCGGAGAAAACCCACGTGGTCACAGGGAGACCTCCAACACACCGACAGACAGCACTCGACCGAGGTGAGGATCGAATCTGGTTCTCTGGTGCTGTGAGTCAGCGGCTCTACCAGCTGTGCTGCCAAACATGGAGGAGATGGAGGACATATTTATTAAAGTCAGTCAGAGCAACAAGTTAGGTAGAAACGGGTTAGAAAGTTGGAGAAATAAATGGTATCAGAGCCGGAAAGAAAATGCGGGGCACATTACACAACGCAAATTGAAATGCTTAAAATATCAATGAGTCATCCTGACATTGAACAATCCAGGAACTAAGTACAATGATGACCAGGACTTGCTGCTCTTGTCTACTGTCCAGTTCTCCACCCACTTTTTTTTCTTTCTCATTTGTTAAAAATATACAAATGCTTTTATTCAAAACAAACAAAAATACAGAGTAGTAACACGATCAAAGACTGCCTATATTGGCAGTTTACAAACAAAGTTATCATATTAAAATATCGCCAACTTTAACTCGCAATAATACACTTGACCTTTTGCGGCGAAGTTCTCCACACACTGGGGGCGATAGTTTAATTGTTGATTCTCTTGGTACAGACAGTTCTACAAAAATACAGTAGATTCAACATGATTGATGAATCAGGGAACACTATTTGCATTTCACGGATCGAATATGACTTTGGTGAAACCGCATTTAGAATATTGTGTTCAGTTCTGCGCACCATCACGGCCGTTTTTACAGCATTATGGGCCCCCGGGCAAAGCAGTTTACTGGGACCCCTACGTTACTCTCCCCCACCCCCCTTTCCCTACCAGCCCCCCCCCTGTCGTGCCGGCGAAAAGCACTTACCGAAAAGCACTTAGCGATGGACTTAGGGTGCTACATTGTTGCGAAAAGCACTTACAGATCGCTGTGAGAAGCACTTAGTGACCGAAAATGTTGCGAAAAAAGCACTTATTGAACCTACATTTTTAAAGTAGTATTTATTTATTGCAAGTCACTTAACATACACAGATCAGCATGGGGCCTCTATGCTCGTGGGCCCCCGGGCAAGTGCCCATCAGGCCCATGCGTTAAGACGGCCCTGCGCACCATGTTATAGGAAAGATGTTGTCAAGCTGGAAAGAGCACAGAGATGATTTATGAGGATGTTGCCAGGAGAGGTTGAGTAGGCTGGAACTCTATTTCCTGGAGCGCAGGAGGATGAGGGGGTGATCTTATAGAGGCGTATAAAATCATGAGAGGAATAGATCGGGTAGACACAGAGTCTCTTGCCCAGAGTAGGTGAATCGAGGCCCAGAGGACATAGGTTTATGGTGAAGGGGAAAAAAATGAATAGGAATCTGAGGGGTAACTTTTTCACACAAAGGGTGCTGGGTGTATGGAACAAGCTGCCAGAGGAAGTAGTGGAGGCTGGGACTGACCCAACATTTAAGAAACAGTTTAGCCAGGTACATGGATAGGACAGGTGTGGAGGGATATGGGCCAAATGCCGGCAGGTGGGACTAGCGTAATTGGGGCATGTTGGCCGGTGTGGGCAAGTTGGGTTGAAGGGCCTGTTTCCACAATGACTATGATCGAATTGGTAATAATGAGATTTCGATTGGGAACTAGAGAACTATTTAAAGGTTACTTTGGAAATTGATAAGCAGAGAAAAAGCTGTCTTGCAAACAAAAAAAGTCTCGAATACAACAGTTTCCATGTAACCTCCCTGCAGTAATCAGACACCATTACCTCTTAAGAACTGTCTGTCAGTTACATGGCGGGGGCCATAGAAATTGACAAGCGATCATTTTTGCTGGCTTTGATTTGTCTTTTTGGATATCTTTCATTAATTAGTTCTATGTACCTTTTCATATCTGTTCCCTCTCCCCTGACGCTCAGTTTGAAGGGTCTCGACCCGAAGCGTTACGCATTCTTTTTCTCCAGTTATTGCCTGACCCGCTGAGTTACTCCAACTTTCTGACTCGAAGCGATCACTTCTACTGTCGTGAGTAATGATAATCTATTGAACAATGTAACAGACAGCCTTCAGTATTTTTAGCTTGTTTTAAGAAAAATAAAAAAGCTAATAAAAAGACATTTATTCTTGAAATTCCTGGAGAAAAAATATTCATTATTGCAAGTCTGAAACTTTCTACCCCTATTCCCTTTTCCCCATTGGCACAGTTGCCTTTACAACACAATATTCTCTAACACAAGGTTTCTTGAGAACACAAGCATCGCTCGACTTGTGCTGATATCCGAAACATCTTAAAGATGTCAATTCATCATTTGGGGCAACAGAGTGGCACAGTTGGTAGAGCAGTTGCTTCACAGCGCCAGAGTCCCGGGCTCGACCCTGACCTCGGGTGTTGTCTATGCGTGGAATTCACATGTTCTCCCTGTGACAGCGAAGGTTTCCTCCCATATCCCAAAGACGTGCAGCTTTGTAGGTTAACTGGCTTCTGCAAATTGCCCCCAACTGTGCAGAGAGTGGATGAGAAAGTGGGATAACATAGAACCAGTGTGAACAGGTAATCGATGGGCGCCTTGGACTCGATGGGCCAAAGAACCCATTTCAACGATGTATCTCTAAGGAAGTGAGTTTGAGTGGATTATTACAACATTCTGCCTTAATGACATTGCGTTACATTTGAGTGAAAACAGTCTTGAAAACAGTCTGTAGGGCAAGAACACTCAGAAGGATCCATGATCCCTCTGGAAAAATTGGGAGTGGGGTTTGATGTTTGATAAATTGGCAGATGGAATCCAATTTGGGAACAGGTGAGGTCATCCAATTGAGAAGGAGGAAGGAAAAAGCAAATTGCTATCTAAATGGAACAAAGCCACAAAATGCTGTGGTACACAGGGATCCAAGAGCCCCAGTACATTAAACACTCCAACATAGTGGCACAAAGTCATAGCAAGCAAATAGGAAGGTTAATTTGTATGTTCACTTTTATTTATGGAGGTGTGGAGGCTAAACAGAGAGGTTTTGACACTTCACTGGGCGTTGGTGATACCACACCCAGCATACTGTGTACATTCTTGAAGGAAATGTGCACTTGCTTGAGAGGTTCTACTTATTGTGTAACGGTTTAACTCTGGCAAAGAGGTTTATGTGTTAAGATGGTTAGGCCTACGAGCTTTAGGAGTTTAGAATTGGGGATGATTTTCTTGATAAGATAAAAGATCCTGAGGGGGATTCACAGGGGTACCAAGACTCAGGGGACATAGGATAAGAATGAACTGTACCCCACACAAGATGGAGAGGAGGGATGTTTTGCTCTCACTGGATTGTGACCCTTTGGGAAGAAAACACAAAGTGCTGGAGACATAGTAGGTCAGGCAGTATTTCTGGAAAACAAAGAGGTGATATTTTGGGTTGGGCTTATTCAAACTAGATTAGTTTGATTAGTAAGGATGTCAGGGGTTATGAGGCGAAGGCAGGAGAATAGGGTTGAGAAGAAGATAGATCAGCCATGATTGAATGGCAGAGTAGACTTGAGGGGCCAAATGGCCTAATTCTGCTCCTAGAACTGATGAGCATGACCCAAAAGATCAGCAATCCATGTTCTCCAGACATGCTGCCTGACCTGCTGAGTTACTTCAAAACTACGACTCTTTTTCTTAAACCAGCTTCTGCAGATTCTTGTGTCCACACATGACTCTTTGGAGTTCGCTATTGCAGAGAGCTGTGGAGGTGGAGTCGCTGAATAGGCACCAGCTGCAGACTGACTCAAGGAAATCACAGATTTGCAGAGAGACTGGAATGTGGTGTTGACCCGAGATTAAATCAGCCATGTTCTCAGTGGACAACAGAGCAGGATGGAGGGGTGGACTGGCCTAAGGTGAGAGGGGAAAGATTTAATAGGAACCTGAGGGGCAACTTTTTCACACAGAAGGTGACGGGTATATAGTTCAAGTTGCCAGAGGAGGTAGCTGAGGCTGGTACTATAACAATATTTAAAAGACACTTGGACAGTATAGTGGAAATTACAAATGCCTTAATTACACTAGGGATTGAGTGCAGAATTGTTTACATAAGTGCTAGTCTACCCAAGTCCTATATTGCATAAGTCAGGCAATATCGATTTTATGGTTACCCAGTATTAGTTATTAATTTATTGTGTTATTGATTATTATATATTTATCTGTTTGCTATTGCATTAACTGTCCTGTTATGCTGTGGCATTATTCCTATGCTGGTGCACATGTCAATTAAACACTCTTGACTCTTGCCTCAGGTGGTAGAGTGCCAGGGATTGTATATCTGAAGCTGCATTCTCACAAGGTGTACTATGAACACCACAATTCACTATCCAAAGCAATTTCAGAGCTTTCAACATGAGTATATATTTTTCTAAGGGTACAAATCGAAGGATACAAATCTTTATCATATAAATCTAAGTAAACAAGGGTGGTGAATCTGTAGAATTCATTGATACAGATGGCTGTTGAGGCCAAGTCGATGGATAATTTTAAGACAGAGATTGACAGATTCTTGATTAGAACGGGTCAGGGATTACAGGGAGAATGGGGTTGAGAGGGAGAGATAGATCAGTCATGGTTGAATGGCAGAGTAGACTCGATGGACCAAATGGCCTAATTCTGTTTCTGGAACTTAGGATCTTATAAATGATTGTCCGAAATTGTTTCCAACAGAAATCCATAAAAAAGAAATCCAACAGAAACATTCAAAAATGTAAAAAATGCCATGTTTCTTGGTAAACCCTCCCAGTGCCTCATCCGACAGAGATATGCAAAATCAACCAGATCATTATTCAAGTTCCAATCTCAACAAACAGAAACAATGCTCCTTTATACATTTACCAATATGACATAAATTGGAAACACACTGACAGTTTCTGGTGAGCTAGTGAATGACGAATCTCCTGATATCAATGATGACAGATGAATACTGGATTACAGATTTTTTATGGATTTGTATATATTTTTTAAAAAATGTCAGATTATTCCTTGAACACCACAATTCACTATCCAAAGCAATTTCAGAGCTTTCAACATGATGAGTATATCTTTTTCTAAGGGTACGAATCTAAGGATACAAATCTTTATCATATAAAAATTGTTATAAAAATATTTTGAGCATCGGATTTTCCTTCAGTGATTTGTGTTACCGTGGGCGAGGCAGATGTTAGCACAATTCTCAGTTGCTGTGAGGTACCACACTCTGTTCATCCAGGAATTACTGCAGCAGGTCGATTTCTCTCGATCGATGATGTCCTTAGTCAGTGACGAATTGAAGGACGGCAATACGACTGGCCCATTACATGGTAACTCTGTCCCAAGCCAACAGAAGCCTGTGATCGTAAGTTCAAAGTACAGTAAACCCTCGTTATAATGGACCATGGGGGGGGGGGGGGGGGGGGATGGTGTCCCTTATTGCCAATGGTCTTCTATAACCAAGTGAAATGGGTAAAGTTTAATCCAAGGCTGGGTCAGAAGAAATGGTGCTTTGGGGGGGTGAATTCACAGGCCACGGATCTACGAGCCCCCAGCCTAACACGCAACACGCCGGGGACAGGCCCAGTACTCACGCCGCCTTCTTGCTGCTTGCCATCTCCTCTTCCACATCCAGAAGCACGCCACGTGGTGCCAGCTCGTTGGGTAATTAGCGGAAGTGGGAGAGCGTTGCAACGGGAGCCTTGTTATAGCTATAATTGATACTGATATTATTGATATAACCAAAATCCGTCCTATAGAGGTCCATTATTGCGAGGATTTACTATAATTGGTAGATATGGAAGGAAGGTGAGGAAATATAATATCATCTGAAAGGCAGTGATCGTTCGGTGGAAGAGAGCAAAAATTCTAACCAGGACTAAAACTTGTCTTGATGTGCACAGGCACCTAGCGTTTTATGTTTCTTTGATTTATGATTTTTTTAAATAACGCTCTTAGTTAATTGTTTAATTAATACCTAAACCAAATTTAAGTGCTGTAGTTTTGAAATGATGTGCTGAAATTTATGCCTGGCAGTGTAATTCGTGTATACATTTAATTTACGTGTTTTTGAGTTATAAGTACGTAATCCTTGCATAAAACGCAAGCTGCCTGTACTTGATGAGCCGTGACCTGCACGCTTGAAAAGCAAGATGAGACTGGGTACATCTTTCCTGACTGATGGGCCGAGCGTCACAAGTTACCTGGCACGCTGAGAAACTCCAGCACTTTATGTCTTCTCCCATCTCCCCCTCCCCACCAAGACTAAATTCTCTGCCCACTTTAAAGGCCGGTAATATTTCTCGTTCTCTCTATAAAACAGTCCAGTTTATCTGTAGAAACGAGGAACTGTAAAAATGCTGGTTTGCCAAGGAAAGATGCAAAATGCTGGAGTAATTCAGGGAGTCAGGTAGCACTCTGGAGAGCGTGGATAGAGCATTTCGGGTCGGGACCCAAAACTGAAAGGAACTGACCCGAAACCTGACCCGTCATTTTTCCCTGTCCTTCAGGAATGCTGTCTGACCTGCTGGGTTACTCCAGCATTTTGAGTCTTTTTTTCCCCACAAGGCTAAAATCCCCGGCCACTTTAACCAGACGGTTATATATTTCCTGTTCTCTTTATAATAAGGGTCCAGCTTATGTGCAGTCGGAGGTCACGAGGGGCCATCCCATTTGACTGCTGTTACTGGGGGTGGGCTGTGTTGGCTGATGGCCCCTGGGATGGGCACGGCCAGCTACTCCCGGTGCTCGCCCACTCCGTTGCGTGGGGCAGAGTGGGTGAAGGAGGCCTCCTCTCGGGAGAAGATTTCGAACTTCTTGTCCAGCTGCGCCCGCAGGTAGCGGTAGTCCTGCTGGTCCAGGCCGTGGCCAAGGACCAGGTAGAGGGTGAAGGTGGCGGACAGCAGCAGCCGGTCGAGGGACAGGCTGGGCACCAGCCACAGCACGACCAAGAACTCCAGGAAGACAGGGTGCCGCAGGTGACTGTACAGGCGCTGGGCCCTCTGAGACTTCAGCTCCATTGGGTCCCCAAGGGCGAGGCAGTGGTAGTAAACCTGTTGGGGAAGCAAACAGTCATAGAATCACACAGTAGGCAAACAGGCCCTTTGGCCCAACTCGGTCCATCCTGACCAAATTGCCCCATTTGAGCTATTCCCATGTTTGGCCCATATCCAGCCAAACCTAAATGTGTAGGAAGGAACTGCAGATGCTGGTTTATACCGAAGATAGACACAAAATGTTGGAATAATTCAACGGTACAGGCAGCATCTCCGGATAGAAGGAATGGGTGATGTTTACGGTTGAGACCCTTCTTCAGACTCGACCCGAAAAACATCATCCATTCCTTCTTTCCAGAGATGCTGCCTGTCCTGCCGAGTTACTCCAGCATTTTGTGTCTTTCCTTAGCAAACCAGCATCTTGCCTTTCTTCGTTCCTAGCTTGCACGTTATCCCGGGTGTCATTCTGGAAGCTCTGTTTTTTTTCCATTTCCCAAAGACATGTGGATTTGTACATTAATTGGCTACGGTAAATTGTCCCCAGTGTGGAGGGAGTGGATGTGAAAGTGAGATAACATCGAACCAGTGTGAACAGGTGACCGATGGTTGGCTTGGACGGGCCGATGAGCCTGACACACGCTGAATCTCTAAACTAAACAAAATCCAGGGCAAAAGTCGTTTAAAAGTTGTAATTGTATCAGCCTCCACATCTCCTGTGGTATCTCTTTCTAGATAATCACCGACTGCGACTGAAAAACCTATCCGTCAGATCGCCTTTAAATTTCTCACCGTGTACCTGTTCAACCTAATTCTAATCTCCCCTGGCCCGGGCAACGCGGCAGTAGAGATGGCACCTCACAGCGCCAGAGACCCGGGTTCGGACCTGACTACGGGTGCTGCCTGTACAGAGATTGTACATTCTCCCCATGACCTGCATGGGTTTTCTCCGGGATCTCCGATTTCCTCCCACACTCCAAAGTCGTACAGGTTTGTAGGCTAATTGGCTTGATATAATTGTAAATTGTCCCGAGTGCGTGTCGGATAGTGTTAGTGTGCAGGGATCACTGGTCGGCACAGATTCGATGGGCAGAAGGGCCTGTATCTCTAAACAAAACAAAAAAATCTGAGTACACGCCCTTTCCATGGTCCTCATGATTTTGCCAACCTCTAGAAGGTCACCCCTCAGCCTCCTACATGCCAACAAGAATAATCCCATCCTCTTCAATTTCTCCTTATAACCACAGATCTCAAATCAGGTCTACCACATCCTTCCTGAAATGTGACAACCACAACCGTACGCAATACTCCAAGTGTGGTCTAACCAAAGTTTTGTGCAACTGAAGCATGACGTCCTGTCTCTTAAACGCATTGCCAATAAAGACAGGCATAACAAATGGAAAGCCATACAGAATGGAGAATGTGCAGAATCAATCAGCACCCGAGGTCAGGATTGAAACTAGATCACTTGAGCTTTGAAGAATGGTTGAAAGAGACACCATGAAAACAGCCCTTGGCCCACTGAGTCCACACTGACCAGTTCAATTTATTGTCACGTGTACCGAGGTACAGTGAAAAGCTTTTGTTGCGTGCTAACCAGTCAGTGGGAAGACTATACATGATTACAATTGAGCCATTTGCAGTGCACAGATACATGATAAGGGATAAGGGAATAACGTTTAGACCATCAATCCCCATTCCCAATCTTATTCACTCCCTACACACGAGAGACAATTTACAGAAATTTGGAACGTGGGAGTAAACTGGAGCACTCGGTCACAGGAAGAAAGTGCAAACTTCAGAGATCTGGATCGAACCAGGACCTCTAGCGCTGTGAGGCAGCAACACTATCGCTGGCCACCCATGATAATAATAATAAATTTAATTATTCACAAAATGCTGGAGTAACTCAGCGGGTCAGGCAGCATCTCGGGAGAGAAGGAATGGGTGACGTTTCGGGTTGAGACCCTTCTTCAGACTGATGTCAGGGGGGCGGGACAAAGGAAGGATATAGGTGGAGACAGGAAGATAGAGGGAGATCTGGGAAGGAGGAGGGGAAGGGAGGGACAGAGGAACTATCTAAAGTTGGAGAAGTCGATGTTCATACCACTGGGCTGCAAACTGCCCAGGCGAAATATGAGGTGCTGTTCCTCCAATTTCCGGTGGACATTTACTATAAACCCACTGACTCGCACAGCTATCTGGACTATACTTCTTCCCACCCGGTCCCCTGCAAAAAGTCTATCCCCTACTCCCAATTCCTCCGTCTACGCCGCATCTGCGCCCGGGATGAGGTGTTTCACACTAGGGCTTCCGAGATGTCCTCGTTCTTCAGAAAACGGGGCTTCCCCTCCTCCATTATAGATGAGGCTCTCACTAGGGTCTCTTCTACATCCCACAGCTCCGCTCTTGCTCCCCCTCCCCCCATTCGCAACAAGGACAGAATCCCCCTCGTTCTTACCTTCCACCCCACCAGCCAGCGGATCCAACATATCATCCACCAACATTTCCGTCACCTACAACGGGACCACACCACTGGCCATATCTTCCCATCCCCTCCCCTCTCTGCGTTCCGCAGAGACCGTTCCCTCCGTAACTCCCTGGTCCACTCGTCCCTTCCTACCCAAACCACCCCAACCCCGGGCACTTTCCCCTGCAACCGCACGAGATGCAACACCTGTCCCTTTACCTCCCCCCTCAACTCCATCCAAGGACCCAAACAGTCTTTCCAAGTGAAACAAAGGTTCACCTGCACCTCCTCCAACCTCATCTATTGCATCCGCTGCTCTAGATGTCAACTTATTTACATCGGCGAAACCAAGCGCAGGCTCGGCGATCGCTTCGCTGAACACCTGTGCTCGGTCCGCATTAACCAAACTGATCTCCCGGTGGCCGAGCACTTCAACTCCCCCTCCCATTCCCAGTCTGACCTTTCTGTCATGGGCCTCCTCCAGTGCCATAGTGAGGCCCGCCGGAAGTTGGAGGAGCAGCACCTCATATTTCGCCTGGGCAGTTTGCAGCCCGGTGGTATGAACGTCGACTTCTCCAACTTTAGATAGCTCCTCTGTCCCTCCCTTCCCCTCCTTCTTCCCAGATCTCCCTCTATCTTCCTGTCTCCACCTATATCCTTCCTTTGTCCCGCCCCCCTGACATCAGTCTGAAGAAGAGTCTCGACCCGAAACGTCACCCATTCCTTCTCTCCCGAGATGCTGCCTGACCTGCTGAGTTACTCCAGCATTTTGTGAATAAATCGATTTGTACCAGCATCAGCAGTTATCTTCTTATAATAATAAATCTAAACCTGTAACATCGGGGTGTTATAACCAGACCTGAAGAAGGGTCTCGACCCGAAACCTCACCCATTCCTCCCAAGGGATGCTGCCTGTCCAGCTGAGTTACACCAGTTTTTCGTGTCTATCCTCACCAACTTTAGCTTGGATTAGAGATACAGCATGGAAGCAGGCCCTTCGGACCACCGAGTCCGCCCGGACCAATGATCCCCTAATGATACACACATTAGGGCCAATTTGCAATTTATACCAAGCTGATTAACCTACGCACCTGCACGTCTTTGAAGCGTGGGAGGAAACCGGAGATCCCGGAGAAAACCCATGCAGGTCACGGGGAGAGCGTACAAACAAGCACCCATAGTCAGGATCGAAGCCAGGTCTCCGGCGCGGTAAGGCAGCAACTCTACCGCTGCGCCACTGTGCCCCACAGGCCAGGGAGCCCACCACTCACCTGCTTAAGGCCCATGAGCTCGGCGTAGTCGAAGATGAGCACAATGCTGAAGATGATTAGCCAGGCGATGATGTGAACGATGAAGCAGATCAGGGGGAACCAGGTGGCCCAGGGCTCCCTGCTGATGTTCCACAGCAAGGGAGCGGCCTGGATGGGCTGCCAAAACCTCATCAGCAACTGCAGGAGAACAGACACCATTAGACATGACCTACAAAGCCCTCCATAACCTGGCTCCATCCTACCTGACTGACCTCCTCCACAGACACACTCCCACCTGCACCCTCCGCTCTGCTGCTGCTAACCTCCTGTCCCCCCCATCCGGACCAAACTCAGATCCTGGGGGGACAGGGCTTTCTCCATCGCTGCTCCCACACTCTGGAACTCACTACCCCAAACCGTCAGAGACTCCTCCTCACTCACCACATTCAAAACATCACTGAATTCTCACCTGTTCAGCACTGCCTTCAATCACTGACTGTCACCTCACCTTCTTTTTTTTTTCTTCATATTTCAGATACAGCGCGGAAACAGGCCTTTTCGGCCCACCAAGTCCGCGCCGCCCAGCGATCCCCGCATATTAACACTATCCTACACACACTAGGGACAATTTTAGGGACAATTTTTACATTTACCCAGTCAATTAACCTACATACCCGTACGTCTTTGGAGTGTGGGAGGAAACCGAAGATCTCGGAGAAAACCCACGCAGGTCACGGGGAGAACGTACAAACTCCTTACAGTGCAGCACCCGTAGTCAGGATCGAACCTGAGTCTCCGGTGCTGCATTCGCTGTAAAGCAGCAACTCTACCGCTGCGCCACCGTTTACTTCTCTTCGTTTACTTATTTATCTATTTATTTTCTTTTATGTTTTAGTAAACCTTGTAAAGCGTCTTTGAGTGTTTAAAAAAGCGCTATATAAATGTAATGCATTATTATTATTATTATTAGACAGGAGAGGTGGAAGAGACGAACATATTCAGAGGTGCGAGTATATGCAATATTCCTTTTTGTAATAAACGTAATAATCTCATGTGGGGGAAAGTATGGCACGCTCACATTTGTAGAATGTTCACTTCATTCAGTAAAGTAGACTTTACTGTCGACTTTACTGCCGGAATGGCGGGACTGTCGTATGTTGAAAGGCTGGAGCAATTAGGCTTGTATACACTGGAATTTGGAAGGATGAGGGGGGATCTTATTGAAACATATAAGATAATTAGGGGATTGGACACATTAGAGGCAGGAAACATGTTCCCAATGTTGGGGGAGTTCAGAACAAGGGGCCACAGTTTAAGAATAAGGGGTAGGCCATTTAGAACGGAGATGAGGAAGAACTTTTTCAGTCAGAGAGTGGTGAAGGTGTGGAATTCTCTGCCTCAGAAGGCAGTGGACGCCAGTTCGTTGGATGCTTTCAAGAGAGAGCTGGATAGAGCTCTTAAGGATAGCGGAGTGAGGGGGTATGGGGAGAAGGCAGGAACGGGGTACTGATTGAGAGTGATCAGCCATGATCGCATTGAATGGCGGTGCTGGCTCGAAGGGCTGAATGGCCTACTCCTGCACCTATTGTCTATTGTCTATTGTCTATTGACTTCAGAGATTGCATCGTGGAAAGAGACCCTTCGGCCCACTGCATTTGCGCCAACCAGAGGTCACCCCATACACTAGAATTTCCTACACACTAGGGACTATGTACAATTTTACCGAAGCCAATTAACCTGTGGAGGAAGGAACTGCAGATGCTGGTTTAAACCGAAGATAGACACAAAACGCTGGAGTAACTCAGCGGGACAGGCAGCATCTCTGGAGAGAAGGAATAGGTGACATTTCGGGTCGAGACTGAAGAAGGATCTCGACCCGAAACATCACCCATTCCTTCTCTCCAGAGACGCTGCCTGTCCCGCTGAGTTACTACAGCATTTTGTGTAAACCTGTCTAAATGTGTCTGTGCGTGGAGTTTGCACATTATCCCGGGTGTCCTCTGGTTTCCACCCACGTCCCAAAGACGTGTGGATTTGTACGTTAATCAGCCACGTTAAATTGGCCCCAGGGTGCAGGCAGTGGATGCGAAAGTGAGATAACATAGAATCAGTGTGAACAGGTGATCGATGGTCAGCCTGGATATGATGGGCCAATGGGCCTGATACAAGTTGTATCTCAAAACTAAATGAAAACCAGGGCAAAAGTCAATTAAATGTTGGAATTGTATCAACCTCCACATCTCCTGCTGTATTACTTTCCAGATAATCATTACCTGTGATGGAGAAACCTATCCCTCAGATCGCCTTTAAATTTCGCACCATAAACCTGTTCCACCTAATTCTACTCTCTCCTGATCCGGGCGGCATGGCGGTACAGATGCTGCCTTACAGTGCCGGAGGCACAGGTTCTACTCTGACTACGGGTGCCGTCTGTACGGAGTTTGGACGTTCCTATATGTGTTTGAAGTGTGGGAAGAAATCAGAGAGCCCGGGGACCAGAGCACCACAGTGTGGCCGGTCGGTTGGGCTTTTGGTGGTGCCGTGGGAGTGTTCGGTGATGTTACCTGCAGAGAGGCGGCTGTAGAGAACACATAGAGCGATCTCTGGAGCACACCGAAGCAGGCCAGCGTCCAGTTCTTCACAGTCTCCGCTGCCATCAGGCTGTGCTGCAGAATGAAGATTACAAGGAGGGCCAGGTCAAATGCGAGGGTCAGGAGGACCTTGCGGTCTCCCAGGGTGGACTGCCAATCCTCGTGTCGGTCTGCATCTGAGGGAACAATGGCAGCTGGTCAGGCAGGATTAGCACATTACAGCGAACAAGTGCTGGGACACAAAGCACGAGAGCAACTCAGCGGGTCAGGCAGCATCTCCGGAGAACATGCACGGGGGACTTTTCAGATCAGGACCTTCTTCAGCCTGATTGTATGAGGGGGTGGATGATGAAAGTTGGGACAGAGGAGAGGCAGGACAAAGCAGGTAACAGGTGGAGGAAGGAACTGCAGATGCTGGTTTGCACCGGGGATAGACGCAAAATGTTGGAGTAACTCCTTGGGACAGGCAGCATTTCTGGAGAGAAGGAATAGGTGACGTTAGAAGGATGAGAGGAGATCTTATCGAAACGTATAAGATTATTAAGGGGTTGGACATGTTAGAGGCAGGAAACATGTTCCCAATGTTGGGGGAGTCCAGAACAAGGGGCCACAGTTTAAGAATAAGGGGTAGGCCATTTAGAACTGAGACGAGGAAAAAAAAATTCAGTGAGAGAGTTGTGAATCTGTGGAATTCTCTGCCTCAGAAGGCAGTGGAGGCCAATTCTCTGAATGCATTCAAGAGAGAGCTAGATAGAGCTCTCAAGGAAAGCGGAGTCAGGGGGTATGGGGAGAAGGCAGGAACGGGGTACTGATTGAGAATGATCAGCCATGATCACATTGAATGGCGGTGCTGGCTCGAAGGGCCGAATGGCCTCCTTCTGCACCTATTGCCTATTGTTTTGGGTCGAGACCCTTCGGACCACTCAGGCGAAGGGGAGATCGTGTTCGTAACGTATGGGAGGAGAATTAGGCCATTCGGCCCATTCAATCGTGGCTGATCAATCATTCCCTCTCAACCCCATTCTCCTGCCTTCTCCCTGTAACCCTTGACACCCGTACTAATGAAGAATCTGTCAAGCTCCACTAAAAATATGTAATGATGGCCCCCACAGCCATCTGTAGCAATGAATTCCACAGAATCACCACCCGATGTCTAAAGAAATTCCTCTTCATCTTTCTAAAGGTGCCTCCATTTATTCTGAGCCTGTGCCCTCTGGTCCGAGACGCTCCCACTTGTGAAAAAATCCTCTCTGTATCCACTCTATCCAGGTCTTTCACTATTCAATAATAATAATAACACATTTTATTTGTCATATGTAGGTTGGCACAGGGTCAACGGTACAATGAAATGTATTTGACAAGACAACGGGTCACCTCAGCTGTAATATTCCAAGGATAAATAAGATTTAAAAAATGCCATTAGTAAGGTAAAAAGACAATATTAAAAATAGGTAAAAACACAATATTAAAAATAATCAACATATATGATTTGAAATGTGTTTATGAGTTCAGAAGCCTGATGGTAGAAACTGTTCTTAAGTCTGATGGTATGCGCAGCCATACTCCTGTATCGTCTGCCTGACGGTAACAAGGAGAACAGCCTGCGTGCTGGGTGGCTGTGGTCCTTGATGATGCTGCGTGCCTTCCGCAGGCACTGCCGGTAGGAAATGTCCTGAATGGCCGGGAGACAGATGCCAGTGATGTGCTGTGCCGTCTTCACCACTCTCTGTAGTGATTTGTGGCTGTGGGCAGAACAGTTCCCGTACCAGACTGTAATGTAGCCCGTCAGCAGGCTCTCGATGGTGCATCTGTAGAGGTTTGTGAGGATGCTGGCGTTCATGCCAAACTTCCTCAGTCCTCTCAGGAAAAAGAGCCGCTGGTGGGCCTTCTTTGTTATTGTGTCCGTGTGCAGTGTCCAGGAAAGGTCCTCAGTGATGTGCACACCGAGGAACTTAAAGCTGCTGACCCTTTCAACCTCAGCATCACCGATGTGGATGGGGAGGTGTCCACTCCCCCGCTGTCTCCTGTAGTCCACGATCATCTCTTTAGTTTTGCTGACATTGAGAGAGGTTATTTTCCTGGCACCAGATGTTTAGTGCCTTTACCTCCTCTCTGTAGGCCGTCTCATTGTTGCCTGTGATGAGGCCCAAGATCGTCGTGTCGTCAGCAAACTTTAGGATGCTGTTTGAGCTGTGCTTAGCAGTACAGTCGTGCATGAACAGGGAGTATAGGAGAGGACTGAGCACACAGCCCAGGAAATTGAATATCCATCCGCAGATGGAGGTCTCCAGTCCAAGATCAAGGAGCTTGGGGATGAGTTTTGAGGGAATAATAGGAGACGAGGAGGAATTTATTTATGGAAAAGAGAGGGAATTTTGTTAGCCAGAGGGTAGTGAATTTGTGGAATTCATTGCTGCAGACAGCCGTCATTGGGTATTTTTTAAATGGTTCTTGATTAGAAAGAGCGTCAAAGGTTAAGGGGAGAAGGCTGGAGATTGATGTTGAGAAGGGAAAAATATATTCGCCATGATCCGATGGCAGAACAGACTGGGTGGGCCGAATGGCCTAATTCTGCTTCTATGTCTTATGGATATTACTCGGTCCATTATGGGTACTGACCACCCCACCAAAAGGATTTAGAGGAAGCACTACCAAAATATTGCAGGACTTGAGATGTAGGGAGAAATTGAGTAGGCTAGGACTTTATTCTTTGAGTGCAGATGGCTGAGGGATGATTATGAGGGGAAGAAGGGTGAATGCACAGTCTTTTATCCAGAGTAGGGATATCATGCACCAGAGGACATGATATCGGTGGCGCAGCGGTAGAGTTGCTGCCTTACAGCGAATGCAGCGCCAGAGACCCGGGTTCGATCCCGACTACGGGTGTTGTCTGTACGGACTTTGTACGTTCTCCCCGCGACCTGCGTGGGTTTTCTTCGAGATCTTCGGTTTCCTCCCATAGACCAAAGACGTTCAGGTTTGTAGGTTAAGTAGCTTGGTAAATGTTTTTTTAAAAAAATTGTCCCTAGTGGTGGGGATCGATGGTCCGCGCGGAATCGGTGGGCTGAAGGGCCTGGTTCCACTCTTTATCTCTAAACTAAACTAAAGGACACAGGCTTAAGGCAAGAGGGCAAAGATTTATTCGGAAAATGAGGGGCATTTTTTTCACTCAGAGGATGGTGGGAACATGGAACAAGCTGCCGGAGGAGGTAGTTGAGGGAGGTACTATTACAATATTTAAAAGACATTGGGACAGGTACATAGATAGGAAAGGTTTACAGGGATATGGACCAGGCGCGGGGAGGTGGGACTGGCGGAAATGGGGCACCTTGATCGGCATGGGCGATACGGACCGAAGGGGATGTTTCCCTGCTGCATGACAAAAAGGCAACTATTATCAAAGACCCACACCACCCTAGCCATGCTCTCTTCTTGCTGCTACCATCAGGAAGAAGGTACAGCAGCTGAAGAATTGTTAGCTCCAGGTTCAAGAACAGTTTCTTCCCAATGACTATCATGTTCCAGAACCACCCTGCACAACCCTAACCACAAACCTGCTAAACAGGTACGGACTTTGCACTGCTTTGGTAACTCCATATATCTTGTGTTTTTTTTGCACTATCATGGTCCAGCTCAGCTTGAATGACAGATGATTTATTGGACTCAACAACAATAGATATGCAATGTTCTTGTAAACTGGCAACAAGTACATTGTTCCATTGTATGAGTTTCATGATTCATCCTGTGCACTGTATGTATCTGAGATGGTGGAGGTGGAAGGTGAAGGAGAATGTTGGCGTCTGTGAACTTGGGCGGCACGGTGGTGCAGCGGCAGAGTTACTGCCTTACAGTGCTTACAACGCTAGAGACCCGGGTTCAATCCCGACCACGGGTTCTGCCTGTACGGAGTTCCCTATGACCTGCTTGGTTTATCTCCGAGATCTTCCGTTTCCTCCCACACTCCAAAGACCCACAGGTTTGCAGGTTAATTGACTTGGTATAAATGTACGTTGTCCCTAGTGCGTGCAGGATAGAGTTAATGTGCGGGGATCGCTGGTCAGTGCGGACTCGGTGGGCCGAAACACTGTTTCCATGCTGTATCTCTAAACTAAACTAAAACTCACCTCCCGCACCATCGGAAAGTGCTCTAAGTTTCCATGATCGGCTCGGGATGGGGACACTTTGGCGTTTGGAGGCGATGGACGGCGCGATTGCGGTGGTTGCGGGTGGCGGACGCGGGAAGGCCCTACAGCAGCGGGGCGAGCGAGCGCAGCATGCAACAGCTCCACGGAGAGGCGGAGGAAGGAGCTGACCCCCTACTTCATCGATCCAGTGCCACCGGGACAAGGGATGAGAAAGTAATGAATTGCTTATCACTTTGCTTAGTTAGTTTGGTTTATTGTCACGTGTACCGAGGTACAGTGAAAAGCTTTTGTTGCATACCATCCAGTCAGCGTAAACACAATACATGATTACAATCGAGCCATTTACAGTGTACAGATACATGACAAGATAATAACGTTTAGTGCACGGTAAAGACAGCAAAGTCCGATCAAGGATAGTCCGAGGGTCAACAATGAGGTGGATGGTTGAGCTGAGACCAGGAACGGACTTTTCAGAGACTTGGATGTTGCAAGATTGTGGTGGAATGAGGCAACCTTTGGCGTGCTTTCCCAGAAGGGGAGCTATTCTACTCACGTACAGTATGATTTGACCAAATAGCAAGTAGAACAAGCATCTCACTGTATCTCTGTGCACATGACAATAAACCAAACACTCCTGACCACAGGCTAAATTGATGTCTTGACAACAGTTCCTCCCGATGTTTTGCGTTTCTTCCACTAATGCTGAACATGCGGAATTACAGAGGATTTACAGACAAGTCCCCCAGGCTAGCGATTATGTATCACACAACAGCTGCGTCACCATGCTGCCACCAGTTTGTGGTAACTGGTAGAGCTGCTGCCTCACAGTGCCAGAGAAAAGAGTTCAATCCCTGCCTGTCCGGATGGAGTTTGCACGCTCTCCCTGTGACCGCATGGGTTTCGTACAGGCGCTCCGGGTTTCCTCCCACGTCCCACATGCGTGTGGGTTTGTAGGTTAATTGGCTTCGGTAAAAATGGTAAATTGTCCCTATGTGTAGGATAGGGCTAGTGTATGGGGATCACTGGTCGGCACGGATTCTTCCTCAAAGGCAGAATCAGCGCTGTATCTCCAAACTAAAAGTAAACAATTAATTTTCCATGAAGATCCAATGCTGGTTTTTGAATGGGGTTGATAGTGTGGTTACCATGCATGATAGCATCAGGCAGCCCCAACTGAAGCAGGGAAGTGGTTGGAATAAGGAAGTGGTTGGAAGTTGCCACAGGGTGTGGTTCGGATGAGAACTACTGGTGCATTTAAAGGAAGGCGGGTAATCAAGTGTGGGTGGAAAAAGGAAGCTGAGTTGCAGCAAACTGAAGTGAATGAGAGGAAGTTTTTTTCAGTTTGGTTTCAAGAAACAGTAAACTTTTGTTATAACAGAACATTTGACACTGATAAAATTTAACAGAGCGTTTGACGGCACTGTACTCACTGGAGTTTAGAAGGATGAGGGGGAACCTCATTGAAACTTACCGAAAAGTCAAAGGCCTGGATAGAGTGGATTAGTACGGGTGTTAGAGGTTATAGGGAGAAAACAGGATAATGGGGTTAGGAGGGAGAGATAGATCAGCCAGATTCCCCCTGCCCCCCAATTTCCTCTCTAGGACGAGGGGTATGTCCGTCCTGACCTGACAGAATACATCTTCCCAAGATAGACACAAAATGCTGGAGTAACTAAGCGGGCCATCCAGCATCTCTGGAGAGAAGGATTGGGTGATGTTTCAGGTCGAGGCCCTCCTTCAGACTGCCTAGAAGGATGTCGACCTGAAGCGTACCCATTCCTTCTCTCCAGAGATGCTGTCTGTCCTGCTGAGTTACTCAGCAAGTCAGGCTGCATTTCTGGAGATCATAAATAGGTGATGTTTCAGACCATACCAGGAAGGGCACCTCTCCATTGTTCTCCAGAGATGCTGGTTGACCCGCTGAGTTACTCCAGCACTTTGTGACTTTTTTTGTTGTAAACCAGCATCTGCTGATACCTGTGTCTTCATTTCCATACGTGTTCCCCTTGGGTGTAAGTTTAACGTTCTGCACAGTGCTGGCGTCGAGGGTGTGATGTAAATAAGCACTGTTGGAAATTATGCTCCATGAAGATGGCTCTGTGAAGGTTTCGTGCTTTTGTTTCCTCAGAAACAGTGTAAGGCTCAGTGCTGGCTTCAAGTATGATGAGACATTCTGTATTTGCACAAAAAATGGTGTCTGAAATGAGCAGACCTTGTTTCAGGTTGGGATGGAGTGTCAGTACTGAACCAAAATGATGTCCGTTCATTTCCCCCCCACAGATGCTGACTGACGCACTAACATTCCTTCAGAACTTTGTGTTTTGCTGAAGTTATCAAAATTGGTTTCTTGATTAGTACGGGTGTCAGAGAATATGGGGAGAAGACAGGAGAATGGAGTTAGGAGGGAGAGATAGATTAGCCATGATTGAATGGCGTAGGAGACTTGATGGGCCGAATGGCCTAATTCTACTCATTTTCCTTATGACCTTATGTTTTAATATATTTTGGGGAATTTTGCACACTGTATGAAAGCAGAAAACAAAGTGCTGGAGGGATTCTGCACGTCAGGCAGCATCTGTGGGAGAAATGGACAGGTGACGTTTTGGGTCGGGACCTTTCTTCAGACTCAGCATTCGAAGTTGCCATTCCATTCCCTCCACAGAGGCTGCCTGATGCATTGAGTTCCTCCAGCAGTTTACCTTTTTGTCTCACTTAAGATTCCAGCATCTGCAGTCTTTTGTGTCCCCATGGTGATTGATATATTGGGCCAAGGTTCCTGACTTTCCATGGGGTTCCTTGTTATCTCTCATATTTGATGTTTAGAGTATAGAGACACAGCGCGGAAACAGGCCCTTTGGCCCACCGAGTCGGCGCCGACCAGTCATTCCTGTATTTTAGCACTATCCCACACATGAGGGCCAATTTGCAATCGACACTGGCGCCTATTAACGTACAAACCTGTGCATCTTTGGAGTGTGGGAGAAAACCGGAGCACCCGGGGAAAGCCCACGAGTTCATGGGGAGAACGTACAAAGTCCGTACATCCAGCACCCGTAGTCAGGATTGAACCCGGGTCTACGGTGCTGAAAGGAGGCAACTTCCCCGCTGCACCGCCGTGCCGCCCGCTGTGTCTCTCCACGCTGTATCTCTAAAACAAAAACTAGCGCTGCTCTCCTTCCTTTGAGGTCAGATGCAGCTGACTGCCACACCCTGAAGTGCTCCAGGAGCATTTGCAATATAGTATCCACCCGTCGCTGCTCAATGGAGTAGAGACGGAGTATCAAACATTTGCCCACTAGTGCCCCCTGTAGTCCTTGGGTTGGTTTAGAGATACAGCTTGGAAGCAGGCCCTCCGGCTCTCACCGAGTCCACGCCGACCTTCGATCACCCGTCCACATCAGTTCTGCGTTATCCCAAATTCTCATCCACTCCCTACTCAACAGCGACAATTTACAGAGGCTCAATTAGCCCCGAAATCCGCACGTCTTTGGGGTGTGTGAGGAAACCTACACGGTCACAGGGGAGAACATGCAAACTCCACACACTGCCCAATGTCAGGGTCTCTGGCGCTGTGAGGCGGCGGTTCTACCAGCTGCGCCACTGCGCCGTCTTGATAGTGTCTGGTATTTCACCCTCCGCCCCTCCATGAGACCTAAGCAGTATAATAGTTATCATGTTTCAACAACTGCCTTCTGCTGCCCTGACAATGCCAAAGGCTTTAGTTTGGTGCCAAGATCTGCCTGCTCCAAAACTGGTCTGGCAATGCCTGGTATGTGCATGTTGTTGTATCCTGTAGCAGCATTGAAGGGGGGTATCTGTCTCCGCCCTCTGTCAGTCCCTGAAACATGCGATGTAATGTTTTAGGTAACTGCCCTCTTTTGCAGTGGGCATGTGCTATCTGATCGTTCACTCTACATTGCTTCCTGTCTTGCCTGTTTTCTACCTTTTTTGCTGTCTGCAGCATTTGATCCCCAATCCGTTGACATCTGTCTTGTGCTGCCTCTCCTGTGTCACATTCCTTCATGTGCAGGAAAGAGCTGCAGATGCTGGCTTACACCGGAGATAGACACAAAATGTTGGAGTGACTCAGGCAGCGTCTCTGGAGAAAAGGAATTGATGTTGTTTTGGGTCGAGACCCTTCTTTGACTCCTAATGATTCCTTCATAATTGACAAGAAGGCCATTAAGTCCATCAAGACCACGTCACCCATCAGAGCCATCCCTTTCCTTCACTGCAATCTAACATCATAGCCTAAAGGAGTCTGAAGAAGGGCCCCGAACCAAAGCGTTGCTTATTCACGTCCTCCAGACATGCTGCCTGACCTGCTGCATTACTCCAGCATTTTGCGTGGTACGCGAGGTTCCATCATCGGCAGTCTTGAGCCTCCCTCGAAGCAAATTGGAGGAAATGCACCTCATATTTCGCTTGGGCAGTTTGCAACCCAGCAGTATGAATATTGATTTCTCTAATTTCAAGTAACCCTTGCTTTCCCTCTCTCTGTCCCTCCCCAACCCTCGTTCTTCGACTAGCTTCACTGTCCTCCTGATTAATTTTGCTGATTGTATGTCTCCTTGTCACCTTTCCCACAGCTAATAATGAACCATTCTCCATTTCCTTGATCAACATCTTCTTTGACCTGTCGTTTTCACACCTTAATTATCTTTATCTCGTCACCCTCTCCACTGACTCTCAGAGCGAAGAAGGGTCTCAACCCAAAACATCACTCATTCCTTCTCTCCAGAGATGCTGCCTGTCCCGCTGAGTTACTCCCGCACTTTGTACCTATATTCGGTATGAACTAGTATCCGCAGTTCTTTACTTTATTGTCAAGTGTACCGAGGTACAGTGAAAAGTTTTTTTGTTGCGTGCTATTGAGTCAGCTGAAAGAGTATACAGGACATCAATCGAGCCGTCCACAGTGTACAGAAACACGATTAAGGGCATAACGTTTAGTGAAAGATGAAGACCAATTAAAGATGGTCCGAGGGTCTCCAGTGATGTAGGGAGGTCAGGACCGCTCTCTAATTGTTAATGAGATGGTTAAGTTGCCTGATAAGTGGGTCAGTGTTGGGTGGGGAAATGTTACTGAGTGTGTGGGTCATTGTTTCAATTTGTTATTTTCTTAACTCTTACTCATTTGTTTATTTGTACCTTTTCATTTCTCTCATCTCTCTCTCCCCTGATGCTCAATCTGAAGGGGTTCAACCCAAAACATCACCTATTCCTTTTCCTCCAGAGATTCTGCCCGTCCCACGTAATTACTCCAGCATTTTGGTCTATCTTTGGTGTAAACCAGTATCTGAAGTTCTTTCCTTCACCCTATCTCGCTGTTTGATCATTCCCCTCCCCTCTTCCTCCTCTCCCCACCCCTCCTCTCCCTTTCCAACCCTCTCTCACCTCCCCCTCTCCTCTTCCTCCTCTCCCCTCCCACTTACTCCTCTCCACCCCACCCTTTTCCCTCCACTTCTACCCCCTCCCCTCTTCCTCCTCTCCCCTCCCACTTCCTCCTCCCCACCCCACCCTTTCACTTCCACTTCTCTTCTCCCCTCGCCCCCTTCTCCCCTCTCCATCTCCTCATATTCTCCCCTCCCCTCCCTCCCTCCCTCCCCTCGTCCCCCTCCCCTCGCCTCGCCTCCCTCTCCCCTCTCCATCTCCTCCTCCTCTCCCCTCCCCTTCCTCCTCTTCTCCTCTCCCCTTCCTCCTCTTCTCCCCTCCCTCTCCCCCATTCCAATTCTTTCCAACCCTCTCTCCCCCTCCTCTCCCCCTCCTCTCCACTCCTCTTTTCTCGCCCCATTAGGGGATTGGACACATTAGAGGCAGGAAACATGTTCCCAATGTTGGGGGAGTCCAGAACAAGGGGCCACAGTTTAAGAATAAGGGGTAGGCCATTTAGAACGGAGATGAGGAAGAACTTTTTCAGTCAGAGAGTTGTGAAAGTGTGGAATTCTCTGCCTCAGAAGGCAGTGGAGGCCAGTTCGTTGAATGCATTCAAGAGAGAGCTGGATAGAGCTCTTAAGGATAGCGGAGTCAGGGGGTACGGGGAGAAGGCAGGAACGGGGTACTGATTGAGAATGATCAGCCATGATCACATTGAATGGCGGTGCTGGCTCGAGGGGCTGAATGGCCTCCTCCTGCACCTATTGTCTATTGTCTATCTCCTCTCCCTACTCCCTGCTCATCACACTCGACCCCCATGGATTCCCACCGACCGGCCGCCTCTCCCACCTGTAGCCGGGTCCGCAGTTCCTGGCCGCACGTTCTCCCGGTAGATCTGCCGCAGGGAGACGAAGACCACGAACTCCACCGTGCTCCAGGAGACGAAGATAAAGTTGAGCAGCGAGATGCAGGCGAGGGCCGCGGACTGGAGGGCGGCCATGGCAACGCTCCGAACGCTTCCGGGTTATGGAGCGTGTCCGCGCCCTCTGCCTGCGCCTGCGCGGGGTTCTCACGCTGTGGTTGATAGGGCACCTTCCCAGCCGCGGTGCACGCTGGGAATATAGACCCTCCATTATGTCCGCGCCAGCAACTGCAGATTGCCTGAACCTTGAGCACGAAAACCAAGAGCTGGAGGAACTCAGTGGATCGGGCATCGTCTGCAGAGGAAATAGGGCGGCAGCGGGAGAGTTGCTGCCTCACAGCAACTGGAGACCCAGAGATCTTGATTCTTGGTTAGCACGGTGTCGGGGTTATGGGGAGAAAGCAAGAGAATAAAGTTAAGAGGGGAAGGTAAATCATTTGAAAATTTTGGGACAAGGGTTTTAAATAATTGCAAACTGTAAACATGGCAAATGGGCATGTTCTTAATCCCATTAGAAAGAAGGCCTGAGCCCTGGCAGTCGCCTCTTGCTTATTGTTTTTTTTGTTTTTAATCACTATTTATTGGTGGAAGAGAAAATTTCAACACGATAAACATTTATTTGTGCGTCTGTATTATACAGTTAGAGTCAGAGAGTATGCTTCTTTGATTCGTATTTTGTTTTTTTAATTTTATATTCAGCCAAAGTTTATGACATGGAAACGGAAAGGACAACCAAACTGTAAATATTACTCTTAAACATTTAAACTGAAGAGTTAATGCTGAGATTTGTTGTCAACGGTCTTGACCTGGATGTTGGTGTCTTCCCATTCCTTCAACTCTGGAAAATAAAATAAGATGGAATTTTAACACGCGTGATAGCGGGAGACGAGGATACATTTCATTCTCCGGGGACCATCGCGCCAATTAATGTGTTTAAACGAAAATGGTCCAAACGCCGTCAGCGTTCCCGTTTTGACAATGGAAATGCAGCAGAAATTTTCCAGTGTTACCTGCTCCAACACCGGGACTTAAATTCCTGTAGGTGACAGGCAGATTGGCTTTATACAGAAGATGTACACAAGACGCAGGAGTAACTCAGCGGGACAGGAAGCATCTCTGGAGAGAAGGACCAGCGATCCCCACACATTCACACAATCCTACATAAGGGACAATTTACGATTTTATAACCACAAACCTGCACGTCTTTGGACTATGAGATGGACGTATCGACAGAACCCGTAGTCAGGATCGAAGCCGGGACTCAAGCGCCGAGAGGCAGCAAATCTACCGCTG
Organism: Rhinoraja longicauda; assembly: GCF_053455715.1. Lineage (NCBI taxonomy): Eukaryota > Metazoa > Chordata > Chondrichthyes > Rajiformes > Arhynchobatidae > Rhinoraja > Rhinoraja longicauda. Next base: position 44,686 of record NW_027601486.1, on the reverse strand, counting down.
CGCCACCGTGTGTGGGCCCGTCACATAACAGCGAACTATACGTATTAATATTGAGAGAGGATTTTGTAGTTAATGTGGAGAACGCTCCAGTTTGTAAATGTCTTTGTTTTAAATTTAAATAGGTTAACCACTTACGCTGTCAGGGTTGTTGGTGGAGGCAGAGACGCTGGTGGTATTTTAGAGGCTTTTAGATAGACACATAGATATGCAGGAAATATAGCGATATGGATCACATGCAGGCAGAGAAGATTAGTTTAACTTGGCATCATTTTCTGCACAAACATTGTCAGATATACCTATTTAAAACACGAAGATAGACACAAAATACTGGAGTAGCTCAGCGGGACAGGCAGCATCTCTGGAGAGAAGGAGTGGGTGACGTTTCGGGTCGAGACCCTTCTTCAGACCTATATAAAACAGATTGAAGAGATTGTTGGATTGCGTTCAAGACAGGAGCTGAGAGGCGGAGTAACGGACACATAAACCAGATTGCCACAAAAGCAAACAGAACTTTGGGCCTTCTCCGGAGAAATTTATCCGGTTGTGACAAACCAACAAAAGAGGTAGCGTACAAAACACTTGACCACCCACTGTTGGAATATTGCCAGACAATATGGGACCCTCACCAGAAAACTAACATTGACACCCTTGACGAGGTTCAGAGTCGTGCAGCACGGTTTGTTTGTAACGACTACTCATGACAGTCAAGCCTCTCCGATAAGTTAAATCGCCTTGGCTGGGAGTCGCTGGAGTCAAGACGCACCAAAGCCCGCTTATGTACTGTCTACAAAGAGAATCATGGCATCATCCCCAGTAACATATCTCACTTTATTCAATCCAATACCCAGAAATTTACAAAACAGTCCTCAGGTCACTTCATTTATACTGGAATTAGAGCAAACAAAAATAGCTACCTACAGTCGCTATATCCATGGACTATCCCAGAGTGAAACATCCTTCCCAACACCACCAGCTGTGCACAAACCTTGTCACTCTTCAAGTCACAACTCGACAACTTGGACATGGATCATCTCACCAAACTTGCCCACATAAAAATCGAAATAACCTTTTTGCAACCAGTACCCACGCGAGCGAAATCTACAAGAGATAGCCCAGCTGTTGGCGGTTGTGCAGCAGAAAACAGAAACAGAAACAGATGTATTGAATAGCAAAGAGGGTAGTTCTGAATATATGATTACCCAGGATCCTGGCACACTGGCAGGAATGTGAAGCTTTTTTTTACATATACATTGGAGAGATTTGTGCCTAAAATTATATGCCCAGTGCCTAAAATTATATTTCACTAATACAATTTATCCTCTAAATATTTGCTAGAAAGATTGATAACCCCGGATATCAATTGCAATTGTTGCAACTCTCCAATAAGGTGAACGTATCACTTGTGGTTTTTATTTATCGGAACAATATTTGCCGAATAACAATTTCCCAGTCACTTACGCTGTCTTTGCCTCCTTCTATCATCCCTGCAGTAATGACATTGAAGAAACAAGCTCATAAATTGGTTGGTTGTTGGGGTCATAACGTTGCAAGCACTTTATAATATTCAGTATATATATATGTGTGTATGTGTGTGTGCCTGGGCCTACCTGATCTACTAGTTGCCAAACACACGAATTCCCCCTCCTATTTCCAAACTGACCTTTGTCCTGGGCCTCCTCCATTGTCAGAATGGGGCCCAACGCAACTTGGAAGATCAGCACCTCCTAGTTCGCTTGGGCAGCTTACAACCCAGCGGTATGAACATTGATTTCTCTAACTACAAATAACTCTTGCACCCCTCCCCCCTCTACGTCCCTGCCGCACCCAAGCCGTTGTACTAGCTTCAAAGTTGATCTGTTAAGTCGCATTGTCTGTAACTCGTTTTCACCTAGCCCACAGCTAACAGTGGCCTGTTTCCTTTATCATCGTTACCCATTTGCATCTTTTTCATCCCTTTGCTCTCTATCTCTCCACATCATCGTCTGCATCTTTCCCCTGATTCTCATTCTGAAAAAGGGTCACGACCCGAATCGTGACCTATTTCTTTTCTCCAAAGATACTGTCTGACCCGCTGAGTTACTACAGATTTTTTTGTGCCTATTTTATATGGGAGATGTGTTAGGTGTGCTCGGCTTCCGGTAAGCGGACCGCTACATTTCATTGTTCTGATTCCGTTAGCAGGTTTTACGTTGAGCCACGTGGGCAGATTAAAAGGTAACGGCATTGTGAAAACACCTTTGTTCAATTGGATGGAAAAAAAAGATTCCGGAATAGCTGAGTAACCAATATAGGTATGTAGGAAGGGACTGCAAATGCTCGTTTACACCGATAGACACAATGTACTGGACTAACTCATCGGATCAGGCAACATCTCTGGAGAAAAATGATGGGTGACGTTTCGGGTCGGAAGAAGACTTCAAACCGGAATCGTCACCCATCATTTTTCTCGAGAGATGCAGGCTGACCCGCTGAACAACTTAAGTTGGCGGTGAGTTAAATATAGGGACGATATCTAATTTGGGCTGCAAAATTGGTCCTATTTCATCGGACACGTGTCATATCCGTCACCAATTGTCCAATGATAAAGAACCCAAGTCTTCAACATTGCGCCAAATAATTACCAACCGCTTTACGATCTCGTCTGCGCGACACCTTTTTAGTAACACTGTTCCCAATAATGGACTCAGTAACTTGAAGTTTACGTGACAACGTGAAACTAATATAGGTGTGTAATCATTTGACACTCCCTACAATTTTTATGAAGTCTTCTGAGCTCTAGTGGAATGGAGAGGATTATTAAATGCTTTCGTTTAAAAAAAAAAGTGCTTTCACGGAGATGTACAAAAGTGTACTATCACAAGATAGACACAAAAAGATGGAGTAACTCAGCGGGACAGGCAGCATCTCTGGAGAGAAGGAATGGGTGACGTTTCAGGTGGAGACCCTTCTTTTTGGGGGTCTGAAGAAGGGTCTCAATCCGAAACGTAACCCACTCCTCTCCAAAAATGCTGCGTGTCCCGCTTAAATATTATATTTGATACAGAGGTTCCACAGGTCTATGTAAATAATAAAAATAAACTTTATTCAGAATGAATTCAGAATTGGGGAGGCTCGGTGGCGCAGCGGTAGAGTTGCTGCCTTGCAGCGCCAGAGACCCAGGTTGGATCCTGGCGGGTGCAGTCTGTACGGAGTTTGTCCGTTTTCCCCGTGACCTGCGTGGGCTTTCTCCGAGATCTTCGGTTTCCCCCCACACTCCAGAGACGTACAGGATTGTAGGTGAAACGGCTTCAGTAAATAAAATGTAAATGGTCTCCAGTGTGTAGGATAGTTTTAGAGTGCGGGGATCGCTGGTAGGCCCGGGCTCGGTGGGCCGAAGGGCCGGTGTCCACGCTGTACCACTAAAGCAAAATAAAAATATATATACAAAACAAGAACTGAGCAAAAATTCTCGGAGGCTATACATTTATTCATTGCGTCGTATCCTAGTGTTCACACATATCATTTTATCCGGCACCCTTGCAACTTGATATAGAGGTTCACCCTTGGGCTGATATCCCTTCCCTTGTTCCAGGGGTGTCCCAACTGCAGTCTGCCCCCCAATATCCAGCAGTGGAAAGACCTTAGACTGTGGCAGTCCCCCACAGAGCCTTGGCGTTGGCTGCACCGAGCTTCAGCGCGTCCCTCAGCACATCCTCCTGCAGTCTGGAGCGGGCCGGTCGGTAAACATTCCCTGACCGACATCTCGTTCCACAGGTGAAATAAGTAGGCCTGAACGTTTTGTAGGCGAGCCATTCTTAAGTAACCGTGTTTAGATGTGATTCCTACCGGATTCATTCAGCTTTTCTGTCGGGGTTTCGACTTCTGAAAGTAAATCATTAAGACGGCCAACTTGATTTATTCCGAAAATAGACACAAAATGCTGGAGTAACTCAGCGAGACAGGCAGCATCTCTGGAGTGAAGGATTTGATTCATCCCGGCCACGCCTTGACTATTTTGTTTAACAGCCTTCTAGTATCAGGTAGAATCATGAGAAATTGTATAATTCAGTCTCTTACCGGTGAGACGGGACCACGTGCGCTAGTTAGTGCTTTATAATTGAACGAGTTATCGTGTCTTCGAGCACGGAAACAGATCCTTCGGCCCAACTAGTCCATGCCAACCAAGTTGCCCCGAAGCTAGTCCGCGATTGGCCCCTATCATTCGATGCCTTTCCTATCAATGTGCTTCTTTAATGGTGATATACTACCTGCTTGAACTACCTCCTCTGGCAGCCCATGCATAAACCCACCAACAACTGCGTTTGCACTGTTGTCCAGTGGCTATTTTATCGGATCAACATTAGAAAAGCAATATTTGAATGGGAATTGCAGTGAACATGACAATGTATCGATGCGATTTGGCGTTGTTGATGGCCTTGGAGAGGATGTTTCCACTAGTGGGAGAGTCTTGGACCAGAGGGCACAGCGTATGAATAAAATGACATACTTTTAAAAAGGAGATGAGGGCGAATTTCTTTCGGCAGATGGAGGTGAATCTGTGGAATTCATTGCCACAGACGGCTGTGGCGGCCGAGACATTGGGTATTTTTAAAGCGGATATTCATCGCTTCATGATTACGAAGGGTGTTAGAGGTTATGGAGGGAAGTCAGGAGAATGGGTTGAGAAGGGAAATCGATCAGCCTTGATCTAATGATGAATTGGACTCGTTGGGCAGAATGGCCTAATTCTGCTCTTATGTCTCATGGTAATGTTCTTGTCCCGTAGTAACAAATACCATATTTTCATTTTCCCTGCAAGCAGAAAATGGGTAATACATGCATTCATCCCCATTTTCCAGTGTTACATTTAAAGCGACATGAATTAAATAGTTTGCATTTCAACAAAATCACAAAATGCAGGTGGCGCCGTCGGCGATGGCAGCTTCGCCAACAGTCTGTCTTTTCGTCTTTTTTGTTATTTTTAGTGTGTTTTAAAAGTATGTGTTAATGTTCGCTGGGTTGTTTTATGTTGGGGGGAGCGGGAGGGGAGTCGGGGGAAACTTTTCTCTGTCTCTTACCTTGCCGGAGATGTGATTGTTTTCCGGATCGTATCTCCGGTCGGTCTGCGGAATAACATCATGGAACTGGCGGCCTTGCTCGAGATTGACTTTGAGCCCCACCGCGGAGCCGTGGACATACCATCGGAGACTGCGATCCCTTGGCTGGGATCGACGCTCCAACCGCTGCCTGCGGATTTCAACATCGAGGAGCTCGCAGTCTCGGGTAGAGACTGATGTAGGGAAGCTCCGAAGTCGCAAGAGGTTCGACTAGCCGCGACCCGGGGTCCGATCGCCCGACGCGGGGGAGCTGAGATCTCTCCCGACCGCCGGTTGCGGGAGCCAAGATCGCCCCTGCAGCGGAAGGTTCGAGTGCCCCGACCGTGGAGAACAAAGAAGGGAAGAAGCTTGAACTTTTTTTGCCTTCAATCACAGTGAGGAATGTGGGGAGATCGCTGTGTGGATGTTCATGTAAAAAAAGGGCGTCTTGTTGCTCTTTATTGGGATGACTGTATGGCAAATCAAATTCCTCGTACGTTGCAAAGCACACTTGACGAATAATGTACGAAATGATTATGGTTAGGGTTATGATTATCATTATGATCAGAACGTTACCGGCAAAACAATGAAATCTACTACCTGACATCTTTACTTGCAATTTCCTTACTGCAGCAAAAACAAGTCATGATAACTCAACATTTCAAACCAAAATGTACTGTGAAAAGTTATTTTCAGATGGATTGCGAATTGAAACATTGAATACTTGGCAAGTCGCAAAAGTAACACTAAATGCTATGCTCAAAAGAAACAGATCTTTTGTATCTGTACACCATAGAAGGATGCACGTATTAAAATAATTCCTCATTCCACCTATAATTTGTACATTGTTATTTTCACTATCGTGCTTTGTTAACTGCAGCAAAAAAGCAATTGGCGTTTGAATTGAGCGAACATATAAAAACGGGGACACATTAACTCCATATCATATCATATCATATATATACAGCCGGAAACAGGCCTTTTCGGCCCACCAAGTCCGTGCCGCCCAGCGATCCCCGCACATTAACACTATCCTACACCCACTAGGGACAATTTTTACCTTTACCCAGCCAATTAACCTACATACCTGTACGTCTTTGGAGTGTGGGAGGAAACCGAAGATCTCGGAGAAAACCCACGCAGGTCACGGGGAGAACGTACAAACTCCTTACAGTGCAGCACCCGTAGTCAGGATCGAACCTGAGTCTCCGGCGTTGCATTCGCTGTAAAGCAGCAACTCTACCGCTGCGCTACCGTGCCGCCATATCCTGGGATCTTGAGCAAAACACAATGTGCGGAAGAACTCGGACGGTCAGGTAGCACCTTTCGGGTGGCTGCTAATTCTTAAAATAAGCTACTTGCGCAAAACTCTTGTTTGGTTGTTCAGTTCGTATTAAAAGTCAACCTTAAAACACTTCTTAAAAACACACTCCCAAGAGCGGCACGGTGGCGCAGAGGTAGAGTTGTTGCCTTGCAGCGCCGCAGACCCGGATTCGATCCCGACTACGGTTGCTGTATGTGCGGACATTGCCGGAACGTCCTCCCGGTTCTCCCGTACACGTTCTCCCTGTGACCACGTGGGTTTTCTGCGCAACCTTCTGTTTCCTCCCACACTCCAAAGGCGTACAGGTTTGTGGGTTAATTGGCTTGATGTAAGTGTAAATTGTCCTCAGCGAGCATCGGCTTGTGTTAATGTGCGGAGAAATGTGCGGAGATCGCTGCTCGGAGTGGACGCGGTTGGATCGAAGGTCCTTTTCCGCTCGTGCGGATTGACCGCGGACTCAAAGAACATTGACAATGACGTTTCATTAATTTTTTACGTACCATAGGCACCACAGAATTCCGCCATATCTAAAAGAAAAATAAATTATTATTATTATTATTATTATTATTATTATTATTATTATTATTATTATTATTATTATTATTATTATTATTATTATCATTATTATTATTATTATTATTATTATTATTATTATTATTATTATTATTATTATTATTATTATTATTATTATTATTATTATTATTATTATTATTATTATTATTATTATTATTATTATTATTATTATTATTATTATTATTATTATTATTATTATTATTATTATTATTATTATTATTATTATTATTATTATTATTATTATTATTATTATTATTATTATTATTATTATTATTATTATTCCCAAACAAAGCATATTGTCGATAACAAAGATATGGCACAGAATTTTGTCAAAGTATAATAAGAAATAACAACTCGCCGATGAAAAGAGTAAGCATTTTTATTTACCCGATTCTTTATCCCGGAGTGCGATCTCTAATTAAAACAAAAATATCATGGCACGTTTGCTGGTGGATTTTACTACATTGATGGATTTCGTTTTCCCCATCTGAGCTGTAATCTCGTGAGCAGAACCAAACCTCCCCATGAAAATCCGTTTGAGTTTCATTCCATTTAGCTTATTGGAACTGAAATCGGGCGTTTATCATTGAATATAGAACAACGCAGCACAGCAACCGACCCTTCGGCCCACAATGTGCATGCCTTAGAGGATGGCAAGGTAAACTACCTGCACACGAGACAGACACGGTAGTGGCGTTTAATAAGGTTTTAGATAGGCGTATGGAAATGCCAGGAATAGCGAGATATGGATCATGTACAGGCAGATGAACTTGGCACAAAATGCAAAAGTAACTTAGCGGGCCAGGCAGCATCACTGGATATAAGGAATGGGTGACGTTTCGGGTCGAGACCCTTCTTCAGGCCTTGACCCGAAACGTCACCCATAATTTCTATCCAGAGAGGCTGCCTGTCCCGTTGAGTTACTTCACAACTCCGGTTGTGTCTATCTTCGGTGTAAACCAACAACTGCAGTTTCTTTCTACACACGGGATATTAAAGGGGTTGGCTAACTAGAACGCATTCAAATGTACGTGGTCTAATTTAATAGTCTGCTTACCTAAATCATTCAGTGCCTTTTTAATGTTTTGGATTTCTGTGGATGAAAAGGAAACTTGGTGTTATTTTCGTCATTAAAATGGTACGGCTGCACTACCTCCCTCTTCTGCCAGGTTACCCAAATGAGCTGGTGCCTTATGGGACCGAGAGCTCTGTGGCTCCCCGACTGTGAATTCCGGATAATTTAACGTCGCCCTTCCTTAACGCCGTGTTTCTTCCCATCCGGCCTTCGGTTAAACATTAATGCTCTCCCATAGACAGACGCAAAAAAGCTGGAGTAACTCAGCGGGACAGAGAAGGAATGGGTGACGTTTTGGGTCAAGACCCTTCTTCAACGTCACCCATTCCTTCTCTCCAGAGATGCTGCCTGCCCCGCTGAGTTACTGCAACTTTTTGTGTCTGTCTTCGGTTTAAATCAGCATTTGCAGATCCTTCTTACACAATACTCTCCTGTACCCGGTTATAGCGGACAATAACGGACACCCATCCCTCCCCGTGCAGTCCTTTATTGTGAGGCTTAACTCTATTCGATATTCAGACTTAGTCTTCACATTATAGCCGAAATGGACACCATTCCCTGGGCACCCACCACCCCCACCGTGTAAAAAATGTTGTCCCGCATATCCCCTTTACGCTTTGCCCCGCTCAAATGGAAGATGTGCCTGGTATTATTTGATTGTTTTCCAGTCTTTACTGAAATTATTCCTCCGCCTTTCTTTATGGATCTTACCAGCCAATCATCAAGAATGAAGCGTCCATGGTTGATTTTTTTTAATCGTCATTATGCCTTATTACGGTAGTGGCATTTATGTCTGCAGCTTACTTGCAAATTTGTCTGTGCACTCATGCGAAGCATGAAATGTTTAACATTAAGTTCAACTGAAAACAAAGGGAATCCCAATAAAACACGAAAGGGAAGATATCGTAATTTACCTTCGTCTTTTTCCTCCAATGTATCAGCTGTAACAATATTTTATGCAATTTAATGCAACATCTTATCGCAGTCCGGCTTACATGAAAGCAGAATCTCAAAAAGATGACTTGAAATGAGTAACTACAAGGTACAATAAATGCTGCTAAAATTTGAACAGATGGGAAAGATCATAGAAATTTCAATATCGACTGTGACTTTGCTTGGCTTACGTTTGAATAAAGTTGATCAAAGTCCTAGCATCATAGCATTCTTCATAATCGTTGTTCTTAATTCATATACAATTCACATGCAACTTTTCAAAATTGTGGGTCCCAGAATTATCCAATGAAAGGCAGCAGTTTCCTTGTAAGTATCCGTGAACACATAGAGATACTTTTAAAAATACCATATACCTATTGATAAACAAGAGGTAACGCTCGAACTTTAAGCACCATCAATGTTTAAAGATTTGTGCATTAGGACCTAAAGGTTACAATATTGCAATCGGGCAATTCGTTCTTTTAAATCTATCTATATGTCGCGTTGGACTTTCTACCGTCCCTGGATAGATGGAAGAACTAGCGATGGCCTTCTTTTGAACAACGTATCTGCTTTGGGATAGACATGGAAGGGGTATCATATACAAATAGTGAGGAGCCTCAGGTGTACGACCATTTTGAACAATCTGCTCCAATCAACTTGAGCGAGTTCCTGCCGAAGACCTTCAAAGTTAGCATTGACCCAATTTAGAATTTTAACTCGTGGGCCCTCCCTGACTCTCAATCTTAAACCTAATAGAACAGTGGTCGCTGGTCCCAAGGGGATCACCCACGAACACTTCATGCGCTTGCCTCTCCAAGTTTCCCAAGACTTGATCAATAGTTGCCCTCTGCCGTGTGGCGCCCTCTACACATTGCTGGAGGAAACTTTTCTGAACACATTTGACAAATGCCGTCCCGTCTAAATCTTTTGCACTGTGACATTCCAAGTCAATATTGGGAAAGTTTAAATCCCCCACTACCATAATCTTATTAGACCTACAACTTCCGGAAATGTTCTGGCATATTTGCTTTTCTAATTCCCGCTGACTATTTGGGGCATATAGTACACCTCCAACAAGTTAATCATTCCTTTCTAGACAGACACAAAATGCTGGAGTAAATCAGCGGGACAGCTGGAGAGAAGGGATGGGTGACGTTTCGGGTCGAGACCGTTCTTCAGACTAGATCATTCCTTCCTTGTCCCGTAATGTCACCTCTGAGCACGGCTGTGACATCCCCCATCATCAATAACGCAACACCCCGTCCTCTTTTACCCTTATCTCTGTCTCTCCTGGTGCAGCTGTACCCCGGAGCAATGAGTTGCCACCCCCGTCCCTGTCTTCACCAGGATTCCGTTATTCTCTGACCTTTCTCTTTCAAAGCCAGCCTGAGTTTTTCAAGTTCTAAGAGGAAGAATAAAGATGTCATAGTTAAACTTAAATGTGACCATTCTAAACACAGGTCACACTTTCTAGTGTACATAAGCCGTCAAAAATAGTAAAATGTTCTCAACATAGAAGTCAATTTAAAAGCGTTCATAATGCCTGTGTTATACTAACAAAGAAATGCTGATGGAGGAGAGAGTACAGGTAAAGCAGATTCAGAAAGTTGACTGCGAAATGAATACAACACAAGAGGGGTTGATACCTTCAAATGGAGCACGTTACTGAAGCAAGCAATATTGGCGAAGGAATTCTAGGATGTTACTGAGAAAGATCCCGTTTGAACATAAATCAGAAAACACAAGAGCAGATCATAAAGAATGATTGGTGTCGGCTGTTTTTGATTAATTAACGTTCATATTCACTCCAGCTCCAGAAGAAGCAGGTAAAATATATAACAATAATTGATATATTGGATCTACGTGGTGCTTTAGATTTCACTCCTGTCGCAAATCAAGTACAGTTTCCCTAGTTCTGCTAAGTTCTGCCAAGTCAATGAAACATACATTGCAAGGACCCATTGCAAACCTGCAACAGTCATTTTAAACTAGTTATTTTTTAAAGTAAGAGCTTTCTTAATTTGCAAAATGAATCTAACTATTCAGATTGACGAATTGCTTTATTCGAGGTAAGTAGATTTTGGTGTTCCACAAAGCAGCGAGGTTTCTAATACTTTCACCCAATGCTCAATCAAACCTTTCAGTTGCTATTCAATAATCCGGGGCGGCACGGTGGCGCGGTGGTAGAGCTACTGTAGAACTACTATCTTACAGCGCCAAAGACCCAGGTTCGATCGTGACTCCGGATGCTTGTCTGTACGGAGTTTGTACGTTTTCCCCATGACCTTCGTGGGTTTTCTCCGAGATCTCCGGTTTCCTCCCACACTGCAAAGACCTGCAGGTTTGTAGGTTAATTGGCTTGGTATACATTTTTCAATGTAAAATTGTTACTAGTGTGTGTAGGGTAGTGTTAGTGTGTGGGGATCGTTGGTCGTTGCGGACGCGATGGACTTAAGGGCATGCTTCCGCGCTGTATCTAAAAACTAAACTAAACCCGAAGCTTGATATGTGCACGAAACATGGAAGCCTGACTAGCCTCTAAATGTTTACTTTAGTCTTCTTCAAGAAGTACTAGGTGGCAATGCACACGGATGAATACGTTTCAATTGATCCCGCGCCACCCTTGATGGATTAACGCGAACCATGGACCAAAATGTAGTATACTATATACCTTCATCTTTTCTGATCAGTTCCTCATCTGTTAGAGAAACACATATGAAGTGTCAATAACGTTTGTAAATCCATGTGTATCCATGTCACTGATGCTCTTTTATCCTTGAGAATCAAAGGGCTACAACATCATTATGGAGTCAATAGTCAATAGTGAATAGTCGTTTATTTGTGTAGTGAAATGAAACATTACCCGCAGTTGAAACACTAAGACCAATAAGAATAATCAATAAAAATGCAATAACACATACAATCATACACTAACACCAAACAAAAGAAACATCCATCACAGTGAGTCTCCTCCAGTCCCTTCTCACTGTGATGGAAGGCCAAAATGTATTTTCTCTTCCCTGCCGTCTTCTCCCGAGGTCAGGCTGTTGAACTTGCCACGTCGGGGCGGTCGGGGCTCCCGACATTGGAGCGCCGCGCCGGACGGTGAAAGGTCCACGGCCTATTCCAGGCCGCGCCGGACGGTGAAAGGTCCGCGGCGGGCCGACCCAAGCCCCGCGATTCGGGGCGGGCGAATACGCTGCCTCTGCCGGAGCTCCCGATGTCGGCCCCCACCCAGGGGCCTGCGGGCTTCCGACCTCCACGCGGCCCGCGCCGGAGCCTCCGGAGACGAGTCGCAGCCGCTCCCGCAGCATCCGCAGGCAGCCAGCGCCGCAGGTGGTGAGTCCGGGCCGCGGGCTCTGCGAACCAGAGCCCCAGGTGGTCCCAGGTGCATGGCCGGTGGTAGGCCGCAGCGGGAACGGAGACACGACACAGAAACAAAGGTCTCGTCTCCGTTCGGGAGAGAATTTTTTTACAGTTCCCGTTCCCTCCCACCCCTCCCCCCACATAACATACAAACACTACACCATATTAAAACTACAATTCATACAAAAACAACAAAAAACACAAAAGACAGACGGACTGCAGGCAAGCCGCAGCTGCGACGGCTTGCTACATAAACCGGGAAAGGTAAACTTTTATCAATAGCTGTGACCATGCAAGTATACATCGAGTTATGGATGTCACATGGATGTCACATGGATGTTATGGATGTCACGTGGGGAGAAACTGATGTATTTGCTTGGGACGTAAGATTGCAGGTTGTCAATTTTGCAGTTGACTTCTAACTGCTCTTGCACAAGGTCGTTCTGATGTAGATGTGGTTGGCAGTTAACTTTTATTTTCAACCATTACTGCTGTTGAGAGGTGGCGAATCATCTTGAAGATTTAGTCATCTTCAGTCATCGAGGATTCCAAGCTGAAGATATTCAGAGTGCTGAAATGAAGTGTCAATGGAGTTCTATTTTCAAACAGGGTGGAGTCTGCTTTGGAGAGAACATACAGATGAGGGCCTTCCTTTAGACTTGCCATTGCCGTATTTTGAGGTAGACATCAATGATTGAAGGGATATTATGAAGTAAGACGTCCACATGCGGGTTATTTTGTAAATGGTAAGACCGAGGGACACACCATCCCAGATCGACGGTCCATTAACTCCCAGTGACGATAACGTCCGCTTTTAATTCGCTCCACGATAAACCTTTTTCATCATTTCTGTACCTGTACTTTGGCGTTGCATTATTTTATCTGTAAAAGAGGACAATGATCTATTGTGAAATAATGTATAGGTACACTTTCTAATTTAAAAAAAAGGTCAGATGACCTATGGACTGGTTCTGCACTGTACAGAACGGACCTAATCATGTCCCATACTTTGTTACCATTTAACTAATTTAGGGGAGTGGGGGGGGGGGGGGGGGGAACGACGACGACGACGACGACGACGACGACGACGACGACGACGACACGGTGGCGAAGCGGTAGAGTTGCTGCCTCCCAGCAACAGCAACCCTGGTGCCATCCTGACTGTGCGGAGTTTGTACATTCTCCCGGTTACCACATGGGTTTCCCCGGTTGCTCCGGTTTCCTCCCACACGCCTAAAACTTGCAGGTTTGGCTTCGGGAAAGATTGTAAATTTACGAAGATCGCGGGTCCGCGCGGATTCGGCGGGCCGAAGGGCCTATTTCCGCGCTGAATCTCTTAACTAAACTAAATTAAACCACATTTAGCTTGTTTGAAGCGGGAAGACTAAAATGCGACTGGTCATCGGGTACAGAGAGGAAGCCTGCCAATAAATCAACGTCATCGAGTATAATCTGCACTATCTCCAACACGCACTGCACAGGGTTAGAGTTAGATTTCCCAGCATTTGGGTTAAAAAAAGAAGGATGCCCAGTCATAACTTCCCCACTCCATCCAATTCAGTGTCCACAGTATTAGCTGGTCGCAGCTTTCTCTTTGAGTCAAAGATAGTCGACACTGCACTTGGAACACCCTGGTTTATTTTTGGCCACATTTAAAGAAGGGCATATTTGACTTTGAGGCAGTGCAGCAGAGATAGAAACATAGAAACATAGAAAATAGGTGCAGGGGTAGGCCATTCGGCCCTTCGAGCCTGCACCGCCATTCAATATGATCATGGCTGATCATCCAGCTCAGTAGCCTGTACCTGCCTTCTCTCCATACCCCCTGATCCCTTTAGCAAAAAGGGCCACATCTAACTCCCTCTTAAATATAGCCAATGAACTGGCCTCAACTACCTTCTGTGGCAGAGAATTCCACAGACTCACCAATCTCTGTGTGAAGAAATGTTTTCTCATCTCGGTCCTAAAAGACTTCCCCCTTATCCTTAAGCTGTGACCCCTGGTTCTGGACTCCCCCAACATCGGGAACAATCTTCCCGCATCTAGCCTCTCCAACCCCTTAAGAATTTTATATGTTTCTATAAGATCCCCCCTCAGTCTTCTAAATTCCAGCGAGTACAAGCCCAGTCTATCCAGTCTTTCCTCATATGAAAGTCCCGCCATCCCAGGGATCAATCTGGTGAACCTTGTCTGTGCTCCCTCTAAGGCAAGAACGTCTTTCCTCAGGTTAGGAGACCAAAACTGCACACAATACTCCAGGTGCGGTCTCACCAAGGCCCTGTACAACTGCAGCAGAACCTCCCTGCTCCTAAACTCCTAGATGGCCAAGATAGGTTCCTGCCACGGGAGGTAACCATTGGAGATTAGCTTTGTTATAGCACATTTGTTCTGTATACTTGCAGGTTTACAAGGATCTCATGTGAATCCTCGGGGGAGCCATAAAATCCGAAGCATAGTCCAAACACAAGGCATTGTCAGGCTCGCCTGAGAGGAGGTATTCTATTAGTTAATGAGATGTATGGATTATAATTCGGATAGTTCACCCAATATTCTACATGAATTTCAAAGAAGATTGGCCGGAATCAGTGAGACTCATTTTCTGCATTGGCCCAATGAAAACCCTTTGGCGTCATAATGGAAACGACCTCAACAATCTACAAATCATTTAACATTAATAATATTTGCACAACAATCGGAAATAATAATCAGGGCGACGTAGTTACCGATACTCTTACGAATGCCTTCTAATTTCTGACGCTCTGTGAAGAAAACATTTCGCCAATGTTAGTTAAACATAGCACAATTGGCCATTCTTTGTCGAGAGAGGTAAATAATGACATGTTTTTATTGGAAGAGAAATGCACATTTGGAATATAATTAAGAATGAGAGTCAGTCAGAAATGCAGGACTACATACTGCTATTGATTTTTGAAATTCCTGGTGTCAACATACCGACCACTATGGACTCCATCTACACATCATGCTGCTTCCGGAGAACAGCCTACATCATCAAAGATAGACATAAAAAGCTGGAGTAACTCAGCGGGTCAGGCTGCATCTCTGGACAAGAAAGTCCTCCTCTCCAATCTGAAGAGGGTCTCGACCCGTAACGTTATCTATTCCTTTGCTCCGCAGTTGCAGCGTAACCTTTTCAGCCACTACAGCTCTTTGTGGCCATTTTAGGATTAAAACAGCATTTGCATCCGTTCTTTCAACATAATGAAAGACGTGTCCCACCCTGACCATTTCTTCCTCTCGCGTCTCCCGTGGGGCAGAAGCTACAGAAGCTTGAAAGTGCACACCACCACACCCAAGAACTGCTTCTTCTCCTCTTTTAACAGCTTCTGAACGATTCTTCCACAAGCTGGGACACAGTACGATTCTCCTATACGTCATTGTGGAGATTGGAGTTTTTCTATATACCTGCTATGTTACAATGCTGAGAACTACATTCCGTACTTTGCGTATTCCCCACGCTCTACCTATTGTACATGGGATTGGTTTGATTGTATAGTATTTTCTAATTTGGTCGGACAGCAATGCAAAACAAAACTTTTCACTGTGGCTTGATACACCTGACAATATTTATCCGAAAGCTAATCCAGTCGCAAACCGCGCTCCTGCTGTTCACGATACCTAACTTTCACGATATCGATAGCTATCTTTCCAATACCAAATTCATACCAAATAAAAACGTCCTTAAAATAACTACTTTACCTAACAGTCCCTCGCGAATCTGGTCCTCTGTAAAAGAGAAAATGTTCAATTGAAGTGAATTGGAAGACAATTTCACACTCTTGATATTTTGTTCATACTCAGCTATAGATACGGAGGATTTATTGAGGTGGGATATTTAATGTTACAACCGAGTATTCGATCAGATTCTCGGTTTACCATCGTCTTTAACTTCCACTTTTTTTTTTGTTTCTCGCAATTGCCATTTTTTATGAATTGCCTCAAATCCAAATAAAATTTAACCAGAGGGACGGTTGCAATCTGGAAGGCAGTCGCGCAATTCCGCCGCGGAATTAGACATCGTGTGCGCAAGAGAGGTAAGATTGATCCATATTCTATTAATTTCACGCTTGGATGGAAAGCAAATCGCGGCGGAAGGTGTAGAATAGGAGACGGCAAAATGCGGTGGCCCAGAGAAGGCGGGTACAATGTCCGGAAAGGAACACGAACCACCAGATAAAATAAGGAGGATTTTTACTTTGGTAGAAAGCGAAACCAGATGGGTTGTAAAATCAGAACTACACGAGATCTCATTCAATGCAACAAGGTCTCTTGGTGTAACTTCGGCAGTAAGTAGCGTCAATATTATTCATCACCTTCCATGACTTCATTACCCACCATCGACTTTGATGTGTTGGTCAAATTCTAGAATAAGAAGGAATATGTATTGTTCGTTTAGTGCCACATCGGCTCATAAGCTGGGCATGCATATCAACACATTTTAAGATAATGACAAATTAATTTATTAGAAAACGCAACGTTTATAGATGGATTTACCTTCTTGTTTACTTTGCAAATCAGTTTCTGTTGGGAAGCGGACAACATTAAATATTTGATGTAAGTTTGACTCTTTGAATTGGTGGGTAAGTGGTCGAGCCTTAGAAAATCCCAAGACTACAACCGGGCTGAGTGAGCTTATGGCGACAAGGCGCGTCGGGATAGAGCAAATTAATACCCACTTGGTTTTCATTGGGTTCTGTCTGTTTAACTCGGTTCAACATGTTACATTACATATTTTATCGAGACCATTCATGAAAATTCGTCAACGACTGGATTCTCCAAGTATACTGAATGGTCATGGAATTATACTCCAGCGGGAACCCGACGCCTTAAAATGGTGGGAAGTGGTAACATTGGATGAAGACGCGAAGACGTTAATTTTAAACCATTTTCGAACTTCTGTCAAGTCATCGCCATTATTTGCGACATGCCATTCTTTTTCTGACATTAACTGTGGCCAATATTGCACAAGGCTGTGATAAATTGTGGAGAAGTGCGGTGAATCTGTACCTTCGGTATTTATTGCATTTGTGACATTCTTCTTACATTATAAATGGGTTAGTGCTTTGGCAATGTAGAACAAAATCACAGTATGGTTTATGTTGTCTGTGCACATCAAGAGTTAGTACGTAGGCCACGATATCCCCAACATCATGGCTTAGGTTTATTATCGTCACGTATGCCGTGGTACGGTGAGAAAACTTTGTTTTACACGCTACCCAATCAGATGAAAATACCGTACATAAAGACAATGAAGTTAAACTGAAGTACAATACGTAGAGCAAATGAGACAATACAGGGTGCAGGATATGGCTCTCGCCATTGTAGCACATCAGTTCCACAGACTAAGTCCAATGTCCGAAATGGTGTAGAGGTGAATCGGACAGTCCCCTCGGTTATTGAATGACCATTCAGAAGCTTGATAAGAAGAGGAAGAGGCTGTTTTTGAGTGCGCGCATTCAAACTTCTGTTCCTTCTACCGGAGGGGAGCAGAACTTTAGAGACTTGGAAGAATAAAGTAATATAGGCTGCAGACGTGCTCGCTTTCATTCTGTAGTTGTAATCAGTTAGAAGGCCCATGGTAATTATACATGAGTTCATGCCGGAGATATAGAGTTAATGTCATCCTGTCAGCTGAATGGATTGACGACTAGTAGAAATTTTAAGTTATATTGCATGTAGATGACTATCCACGAGTAACTTTCAAACGCAAATGTAACACGTCTTTTTGGTACGAAGATAAGCGCAGAGGCATGTAGTGCAGAGAAAGCAGGACTTGAAGGACTTGAACAGGATGGGAGAATGGGCATAAAAGTGGCGGACGGAACATAGTGTAGCAAAGTGTGGGGTCTTGCAATTTGATAGGAGGAATAAAGACGTAGACTATTTTCTAAAAGGGGGATATATTCCAGAAATCATAGGTGCAAAGGGACCTGGGAGTGCTGGTGCAGGATTCCCAGATTCGGTAGTCGTATCGGTAGCAAAGAAGGCAAACGCAATGTAGCATTTATTTCAAGAGGGCTAGAACACAAAAGCAGGGATCATATCATATCATATATATACAGCCGGAAACAGGCCCCCTCGGCCCACCAAGTCCGTGCCGCCCAGCGATCCCCGCACACCAACACTATCCTACACCCACCAGGGACAACTTTTACATCTACCCAACCAATTAACCTACACACCTGTACATCTTTGCAGATGTAATGCTGAGGCTATATAAGGCGCTGGTCTGGCTGCATTTGGAGTGCTGTGAGTAATTTTGGGCACTGCCGGCCCTGCTGAGGGCACAGAGGAGGTTTACAACAATGATCCGTGGAATGAGTGGGTTAACACACGATGAGCATTCGACGACACCGGGCCTGTACTCGCTGGAGTTTAGAAGAATGAGGGGGTGGGACGAGGGGGAAGGGCGGGACGGGTGTGTGTGTGTGTGGGGGGGGGGGGGGGGGGGAGGGGTGGCTCACTGAAAAGTACCGAATAGTGAAAGGCTTGGATAGAGGATGTGGAGAGGACGTTTCCACTAGTGGGAGAGTCTGGGACCAGAGGTCATAGCCTCAGAATTAAAAGACGTTCCGTTGGGAAGGAGATGAGGAGAAATTTCTTTTGTCAGGAGGTGGTGAATCTGTGGAATTCATTGCCACAAAGGCCGTGGAGGCTGTCACTGGATATTTTTAATGCAGAGATGGATAGATTCTGGATTCGTACGTGTGTCAGGGGTTATGGGGAGAAAGCATGGGAATGGCGTTAGGAGGGAGAGATAGATCAGCCATGCTTGAATGGCGGAGTAGACGATGTGCCGAATGCCCAAATTCTGCTCCTGTCACTTATGACCTTAACAGCTTATGATGTCTTAATTATAAATAGAAATATGCACTGTTTCAAGTTTCCCCCATTTAACCGCTCAGGATTGCTAAACGGTAAAGGAGGTCCACATACCGACTTCCCGAACAGATGATACGGAAACAAATGCAAAGAAATTAGTCTCTTACTTGCATTATTTAAAGACTTTCTCAAACTGTGCACTTCTGAAAGTGGAAAAGTGTAATTTTCACTGGGACCCAATACGAACGCCTTTATACAGTTTGCCAATTTAAACACATGTAAATTTAACCGCCGCAGGCAATGCATTTCTATTAAAATCTAGGCGTGCAAGCAGAAACACATCCCCTGATTTTTGATTTTAACATTGTATTGATGCATTGAAGTAAGGTTCATTAGCGTGCAGGAACCGCCCGAGCACCCACTTCATTCACCAAACCCAATAGCAACACATGCGACACACCACGCCTCCGAACAGGGACTCTTGACCAATAACGTCACTTCCGTATATGTACCATTTTGACACTTTGAAACATTCACGGAAACCTACGTATGCTTTGCCTGATAGGTTAGCCATACGCTTTGAAGGTTACATGCCTGCTTTGCTTGAATCCAACTCTTTATCTGCCAAAGGTAAAGTACAAAGAACATATTAACCATTGGAACGTCGCACAAGATGTATTACTATAAATCTCTGTTCCATTTTTGCATAAACGTCCAAATTTAAGATATCGTACCACATCCGTAAGACGATTTTCCTGCAAGCAGAAATATATAAACTATTAAACGGGAAAATTCAATCACGCTTTCTATGCAAAATATCACCTTTCACTCTGCTAGCGTAAAATTCTCCCCTCATTTCCCCCCCTTCTGATGCTTTCTGGAGTTATGGCAAGATACGTTATGACAATTAGATCAAATGATACCGTGGAAGGAAATTATACATTGGTATATCATGTCTATTCAATATTCTTCCTCTGCTTAGATGTTAAACTTTACGGGTAGCGTCCCTTCCGCGTTTCCAAAACTGTGGTGAAAATGGCCAAGAAAAATGCTCAGAATTTAGAAGGCTATTACCGATGTATCAAAACCAAAACAGGGGCGGCAGGATGGCGCAGCGATAGAGTTGCTGTCTTACAGCGTCAGAGACCCGGGTTCGATCCTGACTACTAGTCCTGTTTGTACAGAATTTGTACGTTCTCTCCGTGACCACATGGCTTTTCTCCGCGAGCTCCGGTTTCCTCCCATGTTCTAAGGACGTAGGGGTTTGTTTCCGGCAAAAATTGTAAGTTGTCCCTAGTGTGTAGCATATTGCTAGTGTCGGGGGATGGCTCGTCGACGCGGACACAATAGTCCGTAGGACCAGTTGCGGTGCTGTAAGCTAAACTTTAAAACCAATACCAAAAGGGTCTGAATCAAACGCTGAATACTGAATCAAATGGGTGCTTAAGTATCTAATGGATCTTCTAAATTTAAAGAAGTTAAAACTATTCTTACTGTCATCTCGATGAAGTTCTTCAAGTTCTAAAAAATACAGGTTAAGATGTTAAACGTCAGGAAATTGAACACTCAATGTTGTGATACCCACTTGATGTCAAGACATTGCGTCGCCAACATAAGTCTGTTTGATTCAGATATTTAAGCAAAATACTCCGTCAATGATAGAACATATTGTTCGTAACGTGATTACTGTATTCTTAACCTGCAGCAATGTGGGTTATTTTCAGCGAAGAAAGATACAAAATGCTGGAGTAACTCAGCGGGACGGGCAACATTTTTGGATAGAAGGAATGGGTGACGTTTCGGCTCGGATCCTTCTTCAGACTGAGAGTCAGGGGGAGAAGAAGGCACAGAAACAAGGAAGGGGAAGGTGTGAAAACGGGACATCAAAGGAGATGCATATCAAGGAACATGTAAAATAGATCATTGTTAGCTAGGAGAAGGTGACAACGAAGCATACAGAGATAAAATAGAATCAGGGGATAGTCAGGCTAGTCGGACAACTAGGAAGGGGAGAGATGGGGAGAGAGAGGGAAAGGAAGGGTTACTTGAAGTTAGAGAAGTCGATATTCATACCGCTGGGGT
Organism: Rhinoraja longicauda; assembly: GCF_053455715.1. Lineage (NCBI taxonomy): Eukaryota > Metazoa > Chordata > Chondrichthyes > Rajiformes > Arhynchobatidae > Rhinoraja > Rhinoraja longicauda. Next base: position 23,415 of record NW_027601486.1, on the reverse strand, counting down.
ATAAGCCGACCAAGCGAAATATGATGTGCTCTTCCCTGCAATTTGCGCTGGGCCTCTCTCTGATAGTGGAGGAGGCCCAGGACAGAAAGGTCATTATGGGAATGGGAGGGGGAGTTAAAGTGTTTCGCAACCGGGAGATTAGGTAGGTGTAGGCGGAGTGAGCGGAGGTCAGGGCTGGTCTTCAGTTATGGAAGTATACACCGTCATATATAAAATCTTTATTTTTAAGGTAAGGTCTCGAAATGTTGCTTCTGGAATAAAAATGGAATGTTTCTGCCCGGTTTATTCTGTTTAGTTCATACATCGAGGGCAATTCACACTACACAGAAAGCTTTGCTACACAGAAAGCCTTATATTATGATATAATATCATAAATTATGAAAATATGGCTTATTCACAGAAGAGATGTCGCGAATAGAACGATATTTTAAGGACGACAATGAGGCGATTGATGAAACCGTCGGGGGGAAATCAAAGGCTGAATGAGACAAAGGTGGGAAGATTCACGAGCCATGAATTTGAAAACTGATAGCAGCGGACATCAACAGCAAATAAATTAAAATTTCCAATGATTTGATTGCTCTCATCATTATCACGGATCAAATATATCGAAGGTTGATTTAATGGAAGGAATACATAAGATTATACATACGGGTCTTTAATGTATAAGGTTGATAACTTCCCATTCGAGTCTTTGTTGAAAGGGTGGTGGTGTATATCAATTGCATTAGGATTATGTGAGAAAGGTGAAAGTGTTGGCGGGGACGCCAAGACCAGTTCTGGGTGACCTCAAAGTACTAGACAGTTGGGATGCAGAAATTTCGCCTTCCGACGATTCCACCATCTACAGTTAGTGGTAGCGCCTGAGATTCCACAACCTGCATTCTGATTTGTCTTCCTATGTTTGAAACAGGAGGAAACTGTCGAATTATTTTTCTGGGCAGATTATGGAAGCAGAACATAGTGCCGCCAGTTGTTGAACGTTATATTTTCCAGCGGTGGTGTCGTCCCAATTTGCGGCACAATTTGCCGTTATTAATTAAGGAATTCCATTCCGACAAATACGCTTTAAAGAACAGTTTTGTATCAGATCAGAATTCTATTATATTTATGTGCATTCATCATTGTTAGCAGTTCAGTTTTCACTTCGGTGCTTTTTAAAGATATTCTTGAATTTTACATAAGAACATTTTCATTTCGATCACGTACGGTCCAACACTACTTCTGCTCCGTGTAATACAAATGTACCTTTCTCTTTCATTCGAACCAGTTCCACTGGGGGATAAAATCAACATGTTTTCATCAGTGAACATGCGGAGAATAAAAAAGATCGTCTATTCAATTAATATGCGAGATCAATAAGTATATCTCATCCGTGAAATTTTGAATGTACCAATACTTAAATATGTTTATCAATAAAAAAAAAGGTCTGTGATCTCACCGATGTCTTTTTGTATTGATTGTAGTTGCTGTTGGTCTGACAAAAGAAGTGTGATTGTTTATAGGTAGTTTGGATTAATATGCAGTTGAAATAACTCTTAAATTGTATTGATCAATCTTTTGTGTTTCTGATCAGAATAGGATACTGAGCGCTTCAGCCCCTCGAAATGTCAATAGACAGGCGGTAGTGAATATCACACCTCGAAACAGTGTTGAATTGAGTGCGGAAGTTGTAAGTCTGTACGCGCAGCAGCGTGGAGGTTCATCTCGGTACGTCGATTTCCTCCAAAATCTCACGGGCTGGAAGGCTAATGGGTTAATTGGCGACTGTAAATGATCTCAAGTGTGGTTGAATGTAAGAGAATCAGCGTGGTGGAATCGATATGCAAGAACAAGGTAGAGCTAGATAGAGCTCTTAAGGATAGCGGAGTCAGGGGGTGTGGGGAGAAGGCAGGAACGGGGTACTGATTGAGAATGATCAGCCATGATCACATTGAATGGCGGTGCTGGCTCGAAGGGCCGAATGGCCTCCTCCTGCACCTATTGTCTATTTCCTATTGTCTATAAGACAAAGGGAACTCGTACTGGGAAGTACGAAAGGAATGGTATTAATTAAAATGTTTGTTTCTTTTTTAAATAAGAGGCCACATTTACTCTTCAGACTGAATGGCTTCTTTGTCGGAAAAAAATCTGCGAACGTTATGAAGAAGGAAACCTATAGAGAGAGTTCATGATTTACCTTGAGTGATATTAAGGTATATGGTTTGATAATAGATGTGCGTGATCCCCACAAGTGGAAACAACCATACTTAAACTGGCCAAACATCTCGTCTTAGCTTTGAAGCACTTGTTGATTGAGATAGCTGGTGATCCATCCATTAAATTCGGATTTAAATAAAATACAGTTTGCCATTTCGCATTATCAGGCAAAATGTGACCTGAAATCGAGTATTGTAAATGTCGATGGCTTTTATGGCATTTTTCATTATTAAGTATTATGTTTCCACGTCAGATTAAAATATCTTCTTCAACGAAAAGCATGGCCTTTTGCATTTCAAAGTTTTTTTTTCATATAGATACACCATGGAGACTGGGATTATTATGGCAAATACAATAGAATAAGTAACTTCAATATGATAATAACAAGCTTCAAAGTTTTATCAGAATATTTGTGAGGTAGAGGTGTTGGAATTTGGGCAGTGGGCCATTCTTGGCTAAGCAAAGTCTGCATACATTATTATGTGAGTAGAAACATCCACATGAATTTCTTTTACGTCTTGGCGACTCGAAAATGAAATAAAGATAGAAAATATTGGAAACAATTAATAATTGCGAGAATTAATAATTTAATAATTATTCGAGATTAGAATTATGCACTAATTTATGCTGGGGTACAAATCTGTTTCATTTCCTCACGGGATTTTTACAAGACTGATGTACATAAGCGTTATTCATGGAATGGCCTATATATCAGTGGTCCCTGCAGCCCTTCATTCCTATCTCCTGCTCAGCACTAAATCGGCGTCTTAGATTCTCTGCTAGTTGCTTTCTGACCCATGACATCGCTCTGTTAAGGTTGTCTCAATATCCGTGATTTTTTTAGAAGAGTTTACAAAATGTTTCTTTTAAGTTTGCCTTGAAATGACAAGCATTTTGCAATCGTCTAACTTAGTCAGCACGTTACAAATATGGCAAAGAACCAAAGGATCTCAATGCGCAATGAGCAACTTATTGCTCAATAACCTGAAGTAAAAGTCCGTCTTAGATTTATACCCTAACATTCGTTTCTATGCCCACGATAGGAAATAGCCATCGGAGGAGGGATTTATCACTGTAGCTCAAACGGCCCATGAATATGAATATCTCTTCGTGTTCTGCGACACGAGAAGGCTTAGTACCTACCGGTAGATTTCCTATCCTCCGCTGCGATTAACTTTTGTTATATATTGACAGAAGTTTTCTCTTACTCACCATCCGATTTGGTTTCTGCAAAATTAATATTATCAAATACAGTACCGTTTTTTTCAATTTAAAACAACCCAGGAAATTTATTGTGTACGTATTAATGTTCACCCGGAGAAATAAAATACATTTCCTGCTGTTTACTTAAGGATGAACAGTAAAAGTAACCTCCTGGTAACTGAAGGCATGACAGCCACCCATCTTCTAGGAATTCATATGACATATAAATTCAAAAGTAATTGTCAGATTGTGATGAAACATGTTATAATCTACTGAAGGAGTGATTAAGTCCTTTGAAAGCTATTTTAGCCGGGTCATTTATAATTGTATTTACCTATGTCTGCAAATATGCGGAATTTGATAGGAAAGCTAAACTTGTTTACCTCGTCTGTTGGATTGGGTTATAAGGTTTAGATTCAAACATTTTCTTGACTTTCTTATGGGGAGAAGGCATGAACGGGGTACTAATTGAGGATGATCAGCCATGATCACATTGAATCGAAGGGCCGAATGGCCTACTCCTGCACCTATTGTCTATTGTAACGTCATTTAATTCCGTCCTTTGACCTCCAGTCCTAAACATCTTCTCCACATCCACTCTATCCAAGCCTTTCATTATCCGGTAAGTTTCAATGAGCCCCCCCCCCCCCTCGTCATTTTAAACTCCAGCGAGTACAGGCCCTGTGCTCATCATATGTCAACTCGCTCATTCCTGGGATCGTTCTTGTAAACCTCCCTCTGCACCCTCTCCAGAGGCAGCACACCCTCAGATATGGGGCCCAACTTCTACATTACACTGTGAACCTCAGCCGCCTATACTGTTCCAAGGAATGCTCCAAATGGGCCGCCCTTAATCCTATCAATTCAATCCGATCACTTGAATCTTCTGCTGGGCCCTGTGCACATCTCTGGAATGCAGTCACTTCAGTCGCTGTGGAGTAATTATAAAAACGAGCCTTTAATTGACCGATGGGACAGTTCCAATTTTCCAATAAACAGCTCACAGAGGAAGGATAAAAATCCGAAGCTCATCACGAGGGGGTCATTAATGTGAGCGACTCAGTTGATCCGTGTTTCTGAAAGGGTCGGTCACGCAGCAGACTAATTGTGATCGCTCCCCGCCGTTCACCCAGTTAACGTGACTCCTGCTGCAAGGGGCACCACGGTGGCAGCGGTAGAGTTGCTGCATCGCAGCGCCACAGACCCGGGTTCGATGCTGGCCACGGGTGCTGTCCGTACGGAGTTCGCACGTTCTCCCAGTGACCATGTAGGCTTTCTCCGGGTGCTCTGGTTTTCTCCCGCACTCTAGCTATTGAGGGCGTGCAGCGTAGGGTTACCAGGTTAATTCCTGGAATGGCGGGACTATCATATGTTGAAAGACTGGAGCGACTAGGCTTGTATACACTGGAATTTAGAAGGATGAGAGGAGATCTTATCGAAACGTATAAGATTATTAAGGGGTTGGACACGTTAGAGGCAGGAAACATGATCCCAATGTTGGGGAGTGTCTAGAACCAGGGGCCACAGTTTAAGAATATGGGGTAGGCCATTTAGAGCGGAGATAAGGAAAAACATTTTCAGTCAGAGAGTTGTGAAGCTGTGGAATTCTCTGCCTCAGAAGGCAGTGGAGGCCAATTCTCTGAATGCATTCAAGAGAGAGCTAGATAGAGCTCTTAAGGATAGCGGAGTCAGGGGTATGGGGAGAAGGCAGGAACGGGGTACTGATTGAGAATGATCAGCCATGATCACATTGAATGGCGGTGCTGGCTAGAAGGGCCGAATGGCCTCCTCCTGCACCTATTGTCTATTGCCTACATTGCCGAATGCCTCAGAAAAGCCACCAGCATCCACAAAGACTCTTCACACCCCTGCAACAGTCTGTTTGAACTCCTTCCATCGGGCAGACGATACAAGGCCTTCTACGCCCGCACCTCCAGACTCAGGAACAGCTTAATCCCCAGGGCCATAGCTGCTATGAACCGGTCCTGCTGAGCCGGATGCTCACAACGCACAGTGATCCGGCACAAATCTACTTGCACTTTATTCTGTCTTAAAACTGTCACAATTTGTTTCGTTGGGTTGTTTAAATTAATATTGACTAGCTAATTAAATTATTGCATCGTATGGGAGGCGCATTCCCAATCTCGTTGTACCCCTGTACAATGACAATAAAGATATATTGTATTGTATTGTATTGTATTCTTGATCAGTACGATTGTCCCGAACGTCACTGAAGGGGATAATCATTTGATTATTTGCATCTGCAGCCACGAGGGGGAGCTAGAACACAGCTTTTGCCGCGGAGAGCTCATAGCCATTGATCATATCATATCATATACATACAGCCGGAAACAGGCCCTTTCGGCCCTCCAAGTCCGTGCCGCCCAGCGATCCCCGTATATTAACACTATCCTACACCCACTAGGGACAATTTTTACATTTACCCAGCCAATTAACCTACATACCTGTACGTCTTTGGAGTGTGGGAGGAAACCGAAGATCTCGGAGAAAACCCACGCAGGTCACGGGGAGAACGTACAAACTCCTTACAGTGCAGCACCCGTAGTCAGGATCGAACCTGAGTCTCCGGCGCTGCATTCGCTGTAAAGCAGCAACTCTACCGCTGCGTTACCGTGCCGCCCTGTTAAGGGGATTGACTTTTGGTCTGATGAAGGGTCTCGACCCGAAACGTGACCTATTCATTTTCTCCAGAGATGCTGCCCGACCTGCTGAGTTACGTTGTATCTGAAAGGATTGTGAAGTTGACAATGCACCGTTGACTTGCTTCAATTCCACCAACCAAAATGATGTGTCAAAATGGTGTATCAATTCCACCAACCAAAATGGCCACGAGTTGCAATCTAAAATCGGGAACATTTACTTTAAGAAAAATTAAACTTTGGTAGTAGTGTATTCAATTAATTCTAACACCATCTGCAGTTGTTGCTATTAGGGTAGGCTATTGCCATGTAAATTAAGGACGGTCATACAAATTAGGAGCATTTAAGGAGGAATGCTGAAATATTGCGTAATTATAACTGTTTCTTCACACAACGCTGGAGCCATAGGATTTAATTTAGTCGAACTGCAGGCAACAATTGAATACACACAGCAATTTTCACTAGAATATGCTTTTAAAAGAGCAGAATGGTAGATATTTCGTATTGATTTCTCACCAAACCCAATGATGCGATTTTTCAGTGAAGATATTTCTATTTGAGAGTGTGAATAATAACAGGACTGTATCAAAAGAGCATTGAAACAATGAATTAGATAAATATAACTGATACTGAGTGATCGCTAGCGTATTTTTACCTCGAAGGTCATCATCAAGAATGTATAATGATTGACAATAAATCGGGCTGTGCTGATTACAGATATGTTTACATTAAGTTCACCTGAACCCAGAAGGCCAGTTAATGTGTTACATGACCACTTTTAAAGTATTGCATTAAAACAAAACGTATAAATATTTTACTGAAGGAACTTAGCGGGTCAGGTGACATTTATGGAGGGAATAGACAGAGTACGTTTCGGGTCGGGACAATTCTTGAAACGGATAGGCGTAAGGGCGAGAGAGCTGGGAATAGCCTGACAGGTGAATGCAGCTGAGAGTCCTGCCCGACATTTCTTCCGTCCATTCCCTGCACAGATGCTCTCCGACCCATTGACTTCCTTCAGCAAATTTCGTAGAGCGGAATATAAATAGGTCAGTGTACCATGCGACTAACAAAGATCTGGTCATGAAGAGCTTCTTCCGAAACAATTGTCCGTTCATATTTCTATGTAGTGTACGGCGGAGTATATTAAAATAAAATATAGTTTGGTTTGATTTTTGCGTGTACAACAACCGGAGCTTATAACACAAAATGCAGTTCATGCTTATTTTTAATTTCAGTATATCTGATGTATATTTTATGTTTTACCTGCTTGATTTTCCATTAGCAATCGATCTGTATGGAAGAAACGAAAGGATTAATAACTTGATGGATGAAATATCGAAACAAAACCCACCTGGGATCTTCTGAAAGACCTTACGGATCCACGTGGACTACATAAAATGCATTGTCCTTATCTACACATTTTGCTGCCTCTTCATAAAATGCAATCATATTACAGTCAGGCAGGACACGACCATAAAGGTGCTATTCAGACACCGAGAATATAGGACACAGAATTGCACAACACAGCAACGGCCCCTTCGGCCCACGATGTGCGTGGCGAGCGTGATGCCAAGTTAGACTGACTACTTTCGTTGCCTGCTTAAAAGGTGTCTTAAACGCACCCATCTTTGACCAATCCCAATCTTTCATAGAAACATAGCAACATAGAAAATAGGTGCAGGGGGAGGCCATTCGGCTCTTCGAGCCAGCACCGCCATACATTGTGATCATGGCTGATCGTCCCCAATCAATATCCCGTGCCTGACTTCTCCCCGTATCCCTTGATTCCACTAGCCCCTAGAGCTCTATCTTTCAAAAATGATTTTGCTCCCGCCTCAACACCTTCCTTACCTCTGACATTAGACTTAATGGTCTGAAATTACTGGCTTATCTCTGTTGTCCTGTTTGCACCAATGTTTTTGCCGCTTGATTGTCTTGATAGCACAGACTAGCATTTAAATGCAGGAACAAATACAAGAGATATTCCATTTCAAAACACGAAACACTATCCTTGCTGGCGAAGAATCAAGCCGAAAATAGTTGAAATTTAAGAAAGAAACAATGTTATTGTAATACCTTTCTCCTCTAGAGATTTCTCGAGCATTTCATCTGAGAATCAGATATAGAAATATTTGCTACAATTCAGCAAAATAAATCATTCGCAATATCAGCTCGCAATGTTTCACATAAATCAAATTTATTTCTTCAACTCACATGTTGGTTAAAATTTGTAGAAAGTCAAATTGAAAATATAACAGCATTGATTGGTCAACATGCAGGATATTCGGAATTTATTTCCATCATGATCTTGATGATGATAGTTTATCGTCTCTTGTATGAAGGTACAGTGAGATTCTTTATTTTTACAAGCAAAGTATCCAAAAGAGTCGCCACGAAGGAGCTGACAAAGTTACAAAAAACACTCACCCCTTCTCCCCCCTCCCGGCGCGCCCCCTTTGTTCTCGGCAGCCCTATCCATGGTGTGTCCCCCTTTCTTCTCGGCGAGCCCCCGACGACTGTGTCCCTTAGTTCTCGGCGGGGATCGGAGTAAATCCTTTGAGTTTAACACGGCAGTGGAGGCTCAGTCGGGATTCTATTGCAATGAGAGATCGGTGGATGTTTTCACATTAAGGGAACATGATGGTTCGTGCAGTAAACTGGCAATAAAGTGAGTGATCTACTATGATCCCATTGGCCGTCGAAATGGCTCACTCTTGCTTGGATTCATTATGCTGTTATGTTGAGTTGACATCTAACCATAAAACATCGTCCCAAGGATAAGGCGTATTGTAACAAATTTTGTTACCAGTTTTTAATCTTTCTCGACTCATTTCTGAAAGGACAAGATTAACGATTAAGTGAGGAATAATATATTATCCAATGTCCGAGGTACGTTCCGCAGACTTAGTGCAGACACCTAGTGCAGGTTGTGAACAGCAGGATGAAAATCATCACATAAAAGTGAGTTTTTCCGTTTGGGATAAAATTCATACGGATTTGATTCGCCGATCGTAGTGTTTTTTGAAAATCATTCATAACCGAACCACCGACCTAAATGCAAAGTGCTGTTCGATTTGAACGGGTCAGGCAACATCTGTAGATGGAATGGCAGACAATATTTCCGGACGTGACTCTTAACGGGCTATGGGGTGATCGTGGTGGTGGTTGGGGGGGGGGGGGGGGGGGGGAGTGGAGAGGCAGGGGATGTTTACAAATCGGGAAAGTAGCAGTGGGATCGACAAAACATAAGCTGCTACCGACAAATCATAGGCTACAAATCATTAACTGCCCCGACAAATCATCGGCCGTCCCCAACAAATCATTGGCTACTCTCGACAAATCATCATCTACCCCAGACCAGTCATCAGCCGTCGTTGACAAATCATCGGCTGCCCCCAACAAATCATCGGCTAACCCAGACAAAGCTTCAGCTGCCTCTGACAAATCATCTGCTGCCCCCAAAAAATCATCGGCTGTCCCCACAAGTCAGCTTCCCCGACAAGTCATAGCCTGTCCCCCCAAAAAATCATCCGTCTCCCTTGACAAACCATACGCTGTCCCCGATAAATAAACGTCCGGCCCCAACAAGTCATAAAATGCACCGAGATATCATCAGCTGCCCCGATAAATCATCGGCCGCCTCGGCAAATCATTAGCTGCCCCGACAAATCATAGGCTTTCCCCGACATATCATAAACCGCCCCAGCCAAATCACCATCTGCCCCAGACGAATAATTAGCCGCCCCAGACACATCATCAGCTACCCCAAACTAGTGGCCGCCTCCGACAATTCATTGACTGCCCTGACAAATCATCATCTACCCCTGATAAATCATCGACTGCCCATAACAAATCATCGACTGCCCCATAGGAATAATCGGCTGCCCCTGGCAAATCATCATCAGCCCCGGACAAAGCATCGGCTTCCCCAGTTAAATCATCGGCCGCCCCAGCCAAATCATGGGCTGCTTCAGACAAATCATCAGCTGCCCCCGATATATCATCAGCTGCCCCCTTCAAATCATCAGCTGGCCCAGACAAATCATCGGCCGCCCTACGAACCACCCCTTCCCCGGGTATTTTCCCCGCAGAAGATGCAACACCTGTCGCTATACCTGCACCCTCGATTGTGTCCAGAAAATTTGGTACTTCACGCTCAGTTTCCTGTTGTAGACTCAGATTCCCAAAGCAGAATCGTGCCAACGTTCTGCAATGAAAAATCAATGGGTCAGTAAACGATATTCAACCTGTTCAGTCAGTGTGTGGTGGAGCAACCGAACTGAACAACGGAAAGGGCACAGAACATTCAACCAATACAATATGCCAATGGAATACTGCTATTTTAAATTCGCATCTCGCCCATTATTTTAAACGTGTGAACGCTTGTATGAAAGAAAATGTGTTATGACAGCGAATTCTTTGACACGAAACATTCTGTCTTGACTACGTTCTCTTTCGTCACAGTCACATGAAGGATGGCGGTAAATAAGATGGGAAACTGAGAAATGGTGAACTTTAAAGGCGAGTTCACATTGCAAAGTGCTTCCGTTTACGTAGCGTAATGAACAGTTATAACTGGAAGAGAAAACGGAGTTTGAGTACCTTTTAAAGTAAACTTTTACTGCGACGCATGTTGATGAAAATATCTTATCGATCTCATAATAAAGGTCAATCTCCAAGTATATCAGATCAGTTGGAACACAGTTGAAGAAGTTCAAGATGAAAAGGAGAAAGATATTTGTCTGTTATGTTTTACCTGTCATTTTATCTTGAAACAGTCGACCTATAAAATATATTTACAATTCAGTGACCTGGCCCATTCCATATGCGTTTTAAACAATCGATTTCGTTGTTTATTTTTCTTACGATGCTTTTGCTTTGAAGTTTCATTGTTATTTCCATTTTGCTGATAAAAAAGGGAGCGGGAACCGTCATGCTATCGAATGGCAATCAGAAAATGAGCAACCTGTCTCCCTATTTTCTGTCAGTTAAGTGCTACGTTTTGCGTGTCACTTTATTACGATAAACTCGTGCGCTGTTGTCCAGCGCAAAGTCTTTTTGGTGGCATCTTATTGAATCCATTCTGGAAGTTCAAGTCATAAAATATGTTTCACATACACTATTGCAATTATCTAGCTCTAGAAACCACACATACTTAAGGCCTTTATCCCTCTTGCATCATCTGCATTTTTCCCACATTGGCTCTAAACCTGATTCGAAACTCTCATAGCAGAAAAGGTAAAACAAAACGAGTACCAAATATGTAGTTTTCAGTCACTCGTGGAAAGAAGGTCAGTGATTATGCTTTGAATCCTGCCAGCTTACCAACTTTGCACCCAGATCACCACTCTTTATCGCGTGCGATCAGTTCGAATGATCGCGAAATTTGATGTTTGGCCATGTTTGCCCATGCATGTAGAGAGGTCCAACGATAAGAATGTTTCTTCAACTGAAAACTGATTGTAACTCCAGGCCAATAGGAGCTGCCCCCGCCTCATAATTATTCCCCTACTTAATATCAAGGAGTTTAAAAACGGGATACTGGTAACTGATAGTGCTATAAGCTATTTTGCTTTATTTATGTGCAACGCCTTAACGTTCTTGCCATATCTACAGGACATGTTTCGTGCACGGCGAATAATACTTTAAAAATTAGCGCTGTTAATCATAATTCATAATTTCATAATTTCGCCCGTACAGTCCTCGTACTACAAAATATCCATAAAATGGACACATTTTATGGATATTTGGTAGTACGAGGACTGTACGAGCGAAATTATGAAATTATGAATCATGATTAACAGCGCTCATTTTGTCCGTATACCAGCGCTCGTTTTGTCCGTATACCAAACTTGTTGATGGTCTGCTTTATCCAGGGCAAAGGTTCTTTAACAACGGATATTCCCTTGATCATTCGCAAAATCGTTGTTGCCTACCTGTCCTCTGATGCATTTGTTTAAGTTCTGCACAACATGAAAGAATATAATGATTGCAAAAGGGGCAAATGAACGAAAGTCATACACCTCATTTAACGCCAACATTCCAAGGAACAACGCTACACTAATGTAACCAATAGTATTTATTATTTATGTTCATCATGCTTATTTATTTTCTATCCGCATTGATTTAGTCTTCTTTGTTCTGCCACAACTACACATCTGGAGGATTATTGCCAAGCTCTCCCCACGTTGAAACACACGAGCCTAGCTATAAGAAAATAATTTCACTGCTGTTTGCATTTCGCGCATGTGACAATAAAACACAATTGAACCATTTAATCACTGAAAACACCACCATTTTCAAATGCGATATCCACACATTATTCGTGAAATGAAAACATGAAATATAACTACAGCTGAGAACGTTCTCATTTTTGATTGAATGACGGGAGGAATTTCGTTGATAAAGCAACGGCAACGGATATCTCCCTGTGGAAATGATATTCCGAGACTGGGGTAATTAACTTCCAGCAAACACACCATCTACTTTACTGCAAGGAATAACTTAAAACATATGGAGTGCTTCAATTTGATACTTATGCACTTCTATTTTACTAAGATGCCATGGTAGCACTCTCAGTGAAATGCGAAAAACAGTCCATCTCACCTTGTGCGGGAATTCGGCTTTGTTACGTGTGCCAGGAACATGATTGTGATCTGGTCTGGAGGTACGTGGTCGTGACAAATTCCAGATTGGTCACACGGGAATGGGTTACTGGTAATAACATTCGAGACGTTGTTATTTTTTACGGCGCATCTGTCGACGTTGGTGACAGTTGTTGGGGACATGCTAAACTTCCTAGCCTTCTAAGAAATTAGAAGCGCTGGTGTGCTTTCATGCCTATTGCTTCGATATGGCGGTTCCAGTTAAAATTGCTGGTGATATTCTCAGTTGTTTCTTGATAGCGCACGGAATGAATCAAATGAGCCTGACATACCCAAAATGGCGGCGCTGCCCTAGCAGATGCGGCTTACCTGCTGTCCGTTTGTCTTTGCGTTTTGTTGTTTTTTTTGGTCTTAATTGTAGATGTGATGTCGTGGTTTTGTGGTTGTGTACTATGTGTGTGTGTGTGGGGGGGGCTGTAAAATTGTAATATGTGTCCCTTCCGAACGGAGACCCGACCTTTGTTTTCTGGGTCGGGTCTCCGTTCCTGCAGCGGCCCAACTCCTGGAGCTGGCGGCCTCCAGGGCTCTGACCGGACTAGCCATCAGCGGAGCCGGCCGTCTTCGGAGGCTACGGGAGCGGCTGTGACTCGCCTTCGGCTCGGGCCGCGTGGATGCCGACATCGGAAACTCCGGCAGCGGCAGCGTGTTCGCCCGCCCTGGATCGCGGGGCTTGAGTCGGCCCGCCGCGGACATTTCACCGTCCGGCGCGGCCTGAAATATGCCGCGGGATTTTTCTCTGCTAGGCGGGGACTTCAATGTCGGGAGCCACGACCGCCCCCGACGTGCAGCAGCAGCGGCAGCGTGTTCGCCCGCCCCGGATCGGGGGGGGGGGGGGGGGGGGGGGGGGGGGGGGGGCTTGGGTCACCGTCCAGCGCGGCCTGGAACCACAACAGCCTGACCGCGGGAGAAGACGGCAGGGGAAGGGAAAAGACATTCTGGCCTTCCATCACTGTGAGGAGGGGACTGGAGGAGACTCACTGTGATGGATGTTTCTTTTTTGTGTGTTGGGGTTGGGGTTGTGTAATCTACTCATTTTATTGCTTTTATTGTTGGACTGTGGGTGACTAAATTTCGTTTTTGGATGACAAATAGAGATATCTTGAATATTGAGACCGGTTTTTGTGATGGGAGCAATATTGAAATAAAGCCGAATTAGTTAACCTTTACCACTGTATTGCTGCATGGTTGCACAAAGCCAAAATGGATGCTATCAATGATGCGAGCGTCACCAGAAGGCAGATAACAAATAACGACGACTGATTTACCTTCATCTTTTGAACGGAGGATGTTTTCTGTACAGAGAGAAAGGCAAGTGGTAACATAAAGATGACAGTACTGTAGAACTCGCCACACCGCCAATGTTTCCAATATAAAAGTGAATAATATTGAACAGAAAAACATTTGGACCTGAGAATCCAAATATTATTAATGCAAAGAATTGCCAAATAACAACCCCACACGCGGAAGGACTGACTCACTTTGCATCAACCATTTAGAAGAGCAACTCCGTCTATTCTACGCTCCCAATTTTGTTATCATATCATATCATATCATATCATATCATATCATATCATATCATATCATATCATATCATATCATATATATACAGCCGGAAACAGGCCTTTTCGGCCCACCAAGTCCGTGCCGCCCAGTGATCTCCGCACATTAACACTATCCTACACACACTAGGGACAATTTTTACATTTACCCAGCCAATTAACCTACATACCTGTACGTCTTTGGAGTGTGGGAGGAAACCGAAGATCTCGGAGAAAACCCACGCAGGTCACGGGGAGAACGTACAAACTCCTTACAGTGCAGCGCCCGTAGTCAGGATCGAACCTGAGTCTCCGGCGCTGCATTCGCTGTAAAGCAGCAACTCTACCGCTTTGTCCAAATGTTAATGATAATCTAGTACAATAATGTGTATGGCTGTGCACGAGCCATAGAAACATCGACAACGGAAGAAGGTGCATGCCATCCGTTCCTCGGTGGCAGCTCCATAATTCTGTATGACCAAGCTGCTCTTCCAAGTTCACGAATAATCTGTAAAAATAACGCGGATGAAATGTGCGACTCACATTTCTTCCTTTTTACATTCATGGCCGTGTATGGCCGATAATACATATTGCAAACAGGTTGGATATATCTTTGCTTCCTAAAATCAGTAATCATCAATAGAACGCAAAAATAGAACTAACCCAATCTGCCTCTACTTGACCGTACCCCCACCCACCCCACCCCCCTGTAAAACTGCCATAGTGTCGTGGTTGTTCCCATCCTCCTCCCTCGGCGGGGCATTCCGGTAACGCATTAATTTCTGCGTTAAAGAAAACTTTCCCCGCATAGCTCCTTTAAATGTTTGCCCCCTCCGTTAACGCCAACCCGTGTAATATTTGATAATTGTACAGTGGAGAAAAACCGTCGGCCTGCTCGATCAATGACTATCAATTCAAAGTGTGTATTTGGTAAACAGGAGCAGGAGCATGCCATACGGCTAGAATATCCAATGCTACGGAACGTTTTACTTTGCTGGTGAAATCACTCGACATAATTGCACTTCGTCTTACCAATCTCCAAACGAATTTTTTCTGATTTCTCAAGTTCTGGAAGTTAATATCGTTTGTTGTTATTCGGACAATTCACCGCAGACGCCTTCGTCACACGAGAAACAGATCGTATACGGGTCGTTTGAACTTGAGCTGGATCAGCGTGTCTACTATTTGTCAGTGAGGACATTTATGAGGGTCGCGAGTGCATTTATTTTTTTAGTTTAGCTTACACTATAGGGACCCGGGTCCTGCGGTTCACCGAATCCGCGCCGTGCAACGATCTCCCATACATCAGTTCTTATGTTATCCCAGTTTCGCTTCCTACACGCGAGGGGTAATTTTACAGAGGCCAATTAACCCGCAACCTTGCAAGTCTTTGCAGTGCGGGGGGAAACATGAGCAACAGGGGAAATCTCATGCAGTCACAGAGAGAACGTGCAAATTCCGCACAGACAGCACTCGTAGTCAGGATTGAGCCCGGCTCCCTGGGGCTGTAAGACAGCAACTTTGCGGCCCTAGCAGTACTACATGCAATAGAATGATAATTTTGGTTATGCACTGGTGCAGTACCAAAAGACTATTGAAGAGTCAGAAGCCGTGTCTTTTAGATGAAACGTTAAAACTAGATGCCAATCTGGTTTTTGGTGCACAACAAAAATACCCAATCGGTTTATTTCAGAAATGCTTGGGAACTTACACCATACCCTGGGCAATATTTATCACTTGAAAACAGTGTTGAGACTGTTCATGCGTCACAAATGTATGATCGTAGAATCGTTCCCTGGATTTTGCCATGTCGCTTATATAATGGGAGTAAGTATATCTGATAAATTTGTTAATAACAGCAGGGGAAACTGGTGCACACCGATATATATGGTGCGAAACCGATGTTTATTCTTAACGCGAACCAATTTCACTTATATCAACGCCTCGCGAATGTCCCCAGAATCTAAAATAAATAAAGGGTGCTTTACCTTCATCTTTTGAACGCAAGGCTTTCTCTGTACCGAAAGGTGGGGAGGTGATAACATATTGATAATATTAATGCAGAACTCGTTATGTCAGCAATGTTTCCAGTAAGATGAGACATAATAGTGTACAGACATATTTCGAGACCTGATAATCTAAATGCTTTAAATGCAGAGAATTACCAAATAGTAGCGCAGCACGGGAAATGGCCAACTCATTTTGCCTCAACCACTTAGAAGAGAAACCTTTCAATTCCCTCATTCAATTCAACTCCCTCGCTTTAATTCTATGCCCGCTTCTCCAAATGTTAATGCCAATCTGGTTAAATAATGTGCTTGAATATGTATGAACCATGGAAACAAAACTATTCGAAACACAAGCATTTTTACATGGCCATCCATGATTGCGCCATAATTCAGTTCCGTGATGCCGATCTTCCAAATTCAATAGTATGTTTGAATAGCCCGGTTGAGGTGTGTGACTCGCCCTTCCTCCTTTTATGTTCATAGCCTACTAAGGCCATTTCAAACAGGTTGAAAAGACGTTCCCGAAAAATCAGTAGACCCCAGTAGAACACAAAGGCAGCACAACACATGAACAGATTATTCTGCTCAGGAAGTCTGTCCCGACCTTGTTGCCAAATTAAACTAACCTAACCTGCCTGCACATGATCCGCCCCCTCTTTCCTGCAGGTTCACATGTGGTTGTAAAAGATGCCCCAATTTCGTGTCTGCTTCCACCCTCCTCTCTCGGTAGGGCATTGAACTTACCTATCAATCTTTGCGTAAATAAATCTCTCCCAGCATAGCTCCTCACGGTACCTCATAGTTCGATTGGGCTACCTACAACCCAGTGGTATGAATATTCACCTCTAAATTGAGGTAGCCCCTCCATTCCTTCTTTCTCCGCTCCTCCCCCACACGAATCGTCCTGTTGTTTCCACTGATCTGATTCATATATCCATTTGTTACCTCTACACCCACCGCCCACAATGGACTATTGTGGGCTCCACATTTCCTCGACCATCAGTGCCTGCTGTGGTTCATTCTGAACCTTTGTATACCCCAGTTTCTCTCTCCTCTGACTCTAAATCTGAAGAAGGGTTTCGACTGGAAACCTCACCTATTCCTTTCCTTCAGAGATGTTGCCTGACCCGCTGAGTTACTCCAGCATTTTGTGTCTATCTTCAGCAGCTTTGTTTTTATCTTCCGTATTTTGTGTCCATCTTCGGTATAAACCAACATCTGCAATTCCTTCCTACACATTTTGTAGCTCATTTAAAGGTTTCCCTCTTACTGCGAAGCACAAAAGCAAGAGGGAAAACATCCTACGCCTTGTGATATTTGAGGTGGAAAATGTTTGACTACCCGATCTATGCTTGACCCAATTTTACACACTTTTGTCAGTTCTAAGTGTTTATTTGGTAAACGGCCTGTCTAATCGATCTATGCCTCGCCTAATGTTATACACTTCTATCAATTCTAGTGTTTATCTGTTGAACGCTAGAACATCCAAAGGAACGTTTTTTTGTGTGGTGAGATCATTTCCGTGTGACATTATTGCACTTCGTCTTACCAATATCCGAGCGAATGCTTTCTGAGTTTTTCAGCTCTGAAAGTTAACGTCGTTTACTTTTCGGATTAAATCACAACAGACGCCAGCATCACATGAGAAACAGATAGTTTGAACCTGAACATTGGTCGCGTGTCTACGATTTATCGGTCAGTAAATTTATGCGGATCACGAGTGCCTCTATTTTAGTTTAACTCGCAGACACAGCGTCGGAATGGGTCCTACGGTTCACCGAGTACGCACCGACTAACGACACCCCGTACACTTGTATACATTTTATCCCAGTTTCGCATCCAACACACCAGAGGCAATTTTACAGAAGCTAGGTAAGGAACAAACCTGCACGTCCTTGGAGTGTGTGGGGAAACCGGTGAACCTAGAGCATACCCACGCAGTCACAGGGAGAACGTACAAACCGTACAGTCAGGATGGAATTAGGCAGCATCTCTGCTGCCGCGCCACTGTGCTACCCTTGCATAAGACTTGCATACGAATGATAAGTTTGGATATGGCCCAGTGCAGAACCGAAAGAATATTGAAGTATCAGAAGCCGAGTATTTTGGATGAAATTTTAAACGGGACAATCCGCGGTCTTTCTCGTGCACGAAAATTACCCAATTCGTTTATTTCAAGGAACTGCTTGGGTATCCTTGACAGTATTTACCACTTGAAAATAGTATTGGGACTCTTTACATTGCCACATATCTCTGATGGTAGAATCTTGCTCTGGGGTTTGCCACGTCGCTTATATAATAAGAGTAGGAACATCTGGTTCTTTTTTTGCAATGACAGTGGATTAGGTTGGTGTACAGCGATTTTTACAGTGCGAAACAGATGTTTATTCTTGTGGAAAACCAACTTCAATGCTATCAACGCATCGTGAGCATCATCAGAACACAAAAGACTAAACACATAAAATGCGCGTTACCTTCCGTTTTTGAATGCATGGCTTTCTCTGTATAGAAATAAAGAAAGGCAATAACAGAAGGATGACCTTAATGCAGAACTCGTTACGATAGCAAAGTTTCCATTATAATGATACATAATATTGCACAGACATATAGTTGGACCTGACAATCTAAGTGCTGTAAATGCAGAAAATTGCCGATTTGTAGCGCAACACGAGAAAGGACCCACTCAATATGCACCAACTATTTAGAAGAGCAACTCCATCAATTCCACTCCTTCATTTTAATTCTACACCCCCTTCTCCAAATGTTAATGACAATATATAGCTCAATAATGTGAAGGTATCACAAAATGCTGGAGTACCTCAGCAGGTCAGGCAGCATCTAGGAGAATGAGTCTCCTAAATGTTGCCTAACCTGCTGAGTTACTCCAGCATTTTTGTCTCCTAGATACTGCCTGACCTGCTGAGTTACTCCAGCATTTTGTGATACCTTCGATTTGTACCAGTATCTGCAGTTATTTTCCTAGCTCAATAATGTGCTTTAATATGTATGAACCAAAAAAATATAACAATGAGAAGCAGAGGCATGTCATATAGTCCTCCGTGTCTGCTCTACAATTCAATTTGTCCAAGGCGATTTTTCAAATTTACTATCAACTTTGAAAAATAGCGCGGATGTGGCGTGTGACCCACATTTCCTCCTTCTCCGTTAATAGCCTGGTATGGCCAATAATACCCATTTGAAACAGGTTGGAACGACGCCCCTCCCCTAAAGTCAGTGGGCACACATAGAATGTAAAAGAGCACAACGCGGGAACGGGTCCTTCGGACGACGATGTGCGTGCCGATTTGATGCCATGTTAAATAAACCGAATCTGCCTGCACATGATCCCAATCCTCCCCCCCCCACACCCCATTGCCCCCACGTTCCCATGCCTGTAAAATGTCTCATTATCGTATCTGCTCCCACCCTCCTCTCTCGGCGGGGCATTCCAGTTACATATCAATGTCTGCGTAAAAATAAAACTGTCCCCCGTATCTCCTTCAAACTTTCCATGCTCTTATTTAATGCCATGCTTTCTAATATTTGATATTTCTACCGTAGGGGAAATTTGTACCGAAGAGGAAACCGCCAAATTTCTATGCTTATCATAATTTAAATATCACAGGTCAGGCATCATCTCAGGAGAGATGGAGAGAAAGAGAAACCAATTCCTTCTCTCCCGAGATGCTGTCTGGCCTGCTGCGTTACTTCAGCATGTTGTGATACCTTCGATTTGTACCAGCATCTGCAGTTATTTTCCTACATAATTTAGATACGTAATCTATGCTGATCATAATTTTATACAATTCTATCCGTGTTAAGTGTTTATTTAGAAAACAATGGAAAATCAAATGCTACAAAATTTATTTTTTAAACCGCCGAAATAACGCGCATGCGACATAATTGCACTTTGTCTTACCAATATCCAAACGAGCATTTTCTGATTTCCCCAGAGCTAGAAATTAATATAATTTGTTTTTATTCGGTCAAATCACAAGAGACATTACACGAGAAACAGATCGTTTACACATGAGACGTATCCGCACGTCTACGATTGGTCAGTGAGTCATCTTATGAACATCACGAGGGCGCTTAGTGTAGCTAATGGACAGCCATCGGCCCACAGAGTCCGCGCCGATCAACAATCAACCCTACGCTAATTCGGTGTTAGTCTCGGTCCCTAAACTTTTACAGAAGCCAGTTGACACGCAGCCCTGCGTGTTAACCTCCAAACCTTTGGAATGTGCAAGGAAACCGGAGCACTCGGAGAAAACCCATGCGATTAGAGGGAGAACGCACAACAGAGACAGCATTTGCACTCAGGATTGACCCCGGCTCCCTGGTGCTGTTTGGCCGCAACTCCACCACTGCGACGTTGCATTGGAATGAAAATGATGGCTGCGCTCCAATGCAGTACGGAAAGACTATTGAAGTGTCAGAAGCCGTATCTTTTGGATGGGACCTTAAAACCAGACGGCCTGCGGTATTTCGGGTGCACGAAAAACACCGAATTATTTCCAGGGACATGCATGAGAACGTACACGATATCCTGGACAGTATTTATCACTAAAACAGTATTGAAACCTTTTACTTTGTCACATATTTTTGATCGCATAATCCTGTTCTGGATTTTGCCACGTGTCTTAGCTAAAGAGAATAGGTACATCTGATTAGGTTTTTCAATGAGAATAGATTGAGATGGTGTACAGCGAATTCAAAAGTGCGAAACGGATGCTTCCTCGTGGAGCAATGCCAACTTCAACGCAAACAAAGCATCGCGAGCGTCATTGGAAGGAAGAGGAATAAACATAAACAAAGGCTGCTATACCTTCATCTTTTAAACGTAATGCATTTTCTGTACAGAAAACAGTGGAGTCAACAACTTAGCGATGACACTGATTCAAAACTCGTTATGCCAGCATTGCTTCCAGTATAGTGATACATAATATTGTACATAAATATATTTAAACTTCATAATCTAAATGCTCGTGCATGGAATTATGAAATCACAGTACCACACGGGGAAAGACCCATTCGTTTTGCACCGACTATTTCGAGCAGAAATAAAAAATCCTACTCCACTTTAATTCCACAGCGATGGGAATCCCATTTCTCCACGCATTAATAAATCTCTAATTGGACGAGATGCTTGAATCTGTATGAATATTAGGAACAAAAATAAAAGCTGGCGTACGTCATTCTGCCTTCCGAGGATGCTCCATGATTCAGGTTGACCATAGGTGACCTTCCAATTTCACTAAGAACTTCATTGGAAAATAGCATGGTGAGATGAGTGGCCCAGACGTCTCCCTTTTACGTTGATCGGCCTATAAGGCTGACGACGCCAATTTCAGATAGGTTGGAATGACGGTTTTCCCCCTTAAAATCAGTTGACACCAATAGAACGCTGAACAGCACAACATAGGGAACAGGTTCTTATTCTTTTGACCATGTCTGTGCCGACCCCGATGCCAAATTAAACTGACCCAACCTGCCTACATATGATCCGCATCCTTTTATTTCCTGCACGATCATGTCCATGTAAAATGCGCTCAAACGTCACTTCCCTGTCCGTTTCTACCCTCCTTCATCGGCAGGGTTTTCCAGGTACCTGTCATTATCTTCGTCAAATTTTGCTTTCCCCGCAAAACCCTTTTAAACTTTCCCCTGCTTACCTTAAATTTATGCATTGTAATATTTGATAATTCTACATTGGAGAAAACTATCTGTGCACCCGCTCTGTCTTTCATACGTTTAGCAACTTTTATCAATGCTGAGTGTTTACTTGATCAGATTGGTAGCTCAAAACTGAATTTCACGTCGCGTCATATGTTATTTGGTGACATATGCAATACTAATACTTTTTACCTGACATAATTACACTACTATTGATTAAAGAATGTTCTCAGCATAATAAAAGCAGTACTTCTGCACTGGGCCATCGTGACTTTCCAATGTTACGAAGTGTACTCTTTAGTGGTGTAATCACTCGAATGTGACGAGTGTGCTTTGTCTTACCATTATCCGAACGAATCCTTTCTGATTTCTCCAGTTCTGGAAGTTAACACATATATTTTTATTCGTTGAAATCACAACGGAAGAAAGCATTACATGGGAAACAGACCGTTCGACCCTGAGCATTAGCTGTGTCTTTGCAATTTGTATGTGAGGAATTTTAGGAGTGTACTGGAATGATAATTCTGGCTACCGAAGCCTACCTTTTGGACGAAATCTTAAAGCGTGTTCTTTCTCGTGCACAAAAACGCACAATCAGGCTATTTTGTGGAACTGCGAGGGGACTTTCGCGATATACTGGGTATTTATCATTTATTTATTTATCATTATTATTTATCATTTATTTATGTATTTATCATTTGTCATTATAATTAAAAACGGTATCGTGGCGGTTTACTGTGTTACATGTGTTTGACCGCCGAATCTTGCTTTGGAATTTGCCACGCCGCTTAAATAATAAGATTAGGTGCAGCTAATTCGTTTTCCAACGACAGCGGATTGGGCTGCTAGATAAGGATTTGTATGTGCGAAGCAGACGTTTCTTCATGGCGTAAAGCCAACTTCAATGCGATCCAACCCATCGCGAGCGCCAACAGAAGGCAGGAGACAAAAACACAACAAAGCGTGCTTTACCTTCATGTTTTGAATGCATGGCTATTCTGTGTCCATCCTCTTTCCTCGGCAGGGCATCCAGTTACCTTTCATTCTCTCCGATAAGCTGACCGTTCCCCGCAAAACTCTCACCTTTCACCTTAAATCTTTGCCTTGTAATATTTGACTTTTCCACCCTGCGGAAAACTGACTGCCTTTCAGATCTGTGCATCTCTTTATTTTATAAACTTTCATGGATGTGAAGAGTTTATTTGGTCAGGTTGTCAAGCCACAGCGTTCAGTTTCCATCTATGCATCTCATAATTTCATAAGAGACCCCAAGTCTCCATGCCATCATTGCTCATAATATTGTCGGTACTGATATTTTAGTTTAGTTTAGAGATACAGCGCGGAAATAGGCGCTTCGGTCCATCGAATCCGGGCCGACCAACTATTCCTGCATACTAATACTATCTTATACACAAAGGACATATTTACAAGTTTACCAAGTCAATTAACCTACATCCCTGTT